>NC_079893.1:534637-622137 GCF_024868665.1 Triplophysa rosa
AAAAATCTATTTCAGGAATGAGTAATTTTATTTCACGGTAACGATATATTTCATGAAACAATCTCCCATTATAATTCTATATTTTATACCTTATTTTTCTTAGATTGATTTAACTAATTTATTTATTACAGTTCATTTAAATGCTCACCATAGTTAAAATGTAGGCAAGTTATGATAATGTACTAAAGATCAAATTAAGTTCTGATAATCAAGATGTATTATTTATTCATATTTATCTTCTGGCTATATCATATGTATACAGTAGGAAGATAGACAACATACTGTATATAACAGTAAAGTATGAATATGCACAAACAATGAGAGTACAGTATATGACTAAACTGGTGTTCATGGGGTCTGTACTGTAGGTCTTTATCGCTCTTCACTCTCTATTAGATGAGCACCTTTAGTGTGTTGCGACTCTCTGTCTTTAGGTTTGTTTATTCTCGGGCTTGTTTTTGCACTGCGCGTCTCTGGTGACTCCTCACGCGTCTCCCAAAACTGTAGGTAGAAGCACGTCACATCAAAGCCCTCACGCGCTCGTGAGCATCATCGCGCATTTCAACGCAAGTTTCACCTTGGCTCGACTGAA
This sequence comes from Triplophysa rosa, assembly GCF_024868665.1. Classification (NCBI taxonomy): domain Eukaryota; kingdom Metazoa; phylum Chordata; class Actinopteri; order Cypriniformes; family Nemacheilidae; genus Triplophysa; species Triplophysa rosa. The sequence continues at coordinate 535,230 of NC_079893.1, forward strand.
GTTAAACTTTATTAAAACAGCTTTACAAAACAACCTGACTTCTGAAATATGTGTTGAGAATGAGCTTTTTTAAATGCTGGCGCAGATCCCTGTACGAGCACTGCGGGTGAGAGAGAACGCGCCGGACTGGAGCGCATCACTAAACTACAGACTGAAAGAAGGTGAAAAGAATGTTTGATACGTTCATTTGTTACTGGTGGATTAATTCATTAGTTTTTTTCAGAATAGCGCATAATTTTCAGAGCGCCGAGTTAACCACGCCTACTTATTTACATTGCGCGGAATACACGGAATAGAAAAATATCTTACGGTTGACATTTTATTCCGCAGTAACCGAATATTCTGTCATTACGCCCAGCCCTATATGACATTATATTTACAAATGATTAAACCAATGTGCCTGTTTGTGACATTTGAATGTCGTTTCTTACTTTAAAACTGAAACTAAATGGCTTTTCCTCACGGAAGGTCTGCAAATGAGCTAATAAAATATTTCAAATTCACATTTCATGTCCAGTTTTTTTCTCATGTGGCAAGTAGCCGTGTAATAAGCGGGATAATGTACAAGCAGCCGGCTGTCATGGCAGAAATAAGACCCTTCAGTGAGACACAAGACCCTCCGCTTCACGTCCTGATCACACTGTCAGGATTATTTCTGCCATAACAGCCGGCTGCTTGTACATTATCCCTTACTGAAAAGCCAAAGTGTACCAGCACCCATCCATAAATGTTAAAAATGCATCATCACAATTTCACTTTTGCATTTTCTTGGTTCATTATGCGGGTTATTGTGCGAGACGTGTGGATTTTGAGAAGGCTTTTGCAGGGCTCTAGACTAACATTTGAGAGGTGGCACAGCCCTTAGCCCATGGGGGTCATGGGGTGAGGTAAAAAAATCACTAAAACTTATCAATAAATAAATTAGAAATTAATACAAATCATTGTTTATGATTGAGTTATTTTTATTGTATATGTAAATTCCCTTTCAACACTTAACCATATTTAAAGCACATCTTTCTTAAAGCTACTTCCGTCCTTTATGTGTTTAAGAGAACATAATTCCTTTAATATCAGTGAGTGTCCTTTGTTGTTTGATGAACATTATAAACTGAGATTTTGATTGCTGCTGGCCCTTTAAGAGCTGGCGCACTATACTGTAACACACATGCATTTGTTTCCCAACTGTTTGTTCACGAAATGGACTAACTTTACAAGGTTCTTATAATAGCATATCTATGCTATTTTATGTTTTATTGTGCCTATTTATTACATGTCTTTTTATTGTCTTATAGCATGTTGTAAAGCACTTGGGTTGTTTTTAAACCATGCTATATAAATAAAGGTGTATTGTATTGTATTGTATTGTATTACCTTTTCTGTTTTTCTTATTTTCTCCTGTTAAGCTGCTTTGGAACAATGCACATTGTGAAAAGCGCTATATAAATAAAATTGAATAGATACGTGTTTGGCTTTATCAATAGAGACTCGCAAATAAATAGGATTTAAAGGGTTAGCCACTTTAACGTGATGTAGAACGTTAACATGTTGTGTACTTTGCAGTGTTGTTGGAAGTTGAAACACATGATAGTGAATGGTTGAAGGAGGGTAGACGGACATGAGTGACTGAATGCGCCGCTTGATCAATATAACATTTCTGTGTATTACATTTATTATATGCAAAGATGATATATTTAGGGATGCACCGATACCAGTATCGGGTATCGGCCCGATACCAAGCTCGTGTACTCGTAATGACACACCGATACCTATGACCGATACCTCACGTGACATACATAGAGCCCTATGATTTCCGCAATGCGATAAACGCAGACAGAATCCAGGCATAAAAACATAATTTGCTGTACAACACGGAATGGCACAGAATCTGACAAATGTATTATTTCCTAACAAGAAATTAGCGCTGAACCGCTAACAGCTATCGTAACAGTTAACGAAATATTCAGATACTGTTTAAATATGTATTCTGCTTGTTTTGCGTGAATGTGTGTGAAAGAGTGGTGCGGTTGCGTGTACTGAACGCATTGTGCTTGTGGAGCTTTCAGCGCCAGTGTTTCACTGCACGAGGACACAAACACATAACAAACACCATTTGCGGTGATCCGTCAAAATAAAAGTCCGGTTAACTTAAACAAACGCTCTTTGCGGTGTCCCGTCAAAATAAAAGTCCAGTTGACTTGAACAAGTTATAATACACTCACTTTTTACCACACCACCCCCCTTGAATTTTTTATCATTCGACCACAGAGTATATTGTTTACTATAGCAAACTGAAGTAAATGTGCTAGTAAAATTGTGCTACTTATCATAAAAAATTGAACTTAATTTAAAAATAGTACTTAAAGTAGACCTAAAAACAAAAGAAAAACAAATGTACCAGTAAGATACTGGTTTATTAACATTATTGTACATTATACAGGCATTGGTTATAGGTATCGGTATCAGCGAGTACCAGAAAAAAAGTATCGGTACTCGTACTCGGTCTTTAAAAAATGGTATCGGTGCATCCCTAGATATATTGATCAGTTTGGCAGTCACACCGGGGCAACCATTAAGAAAAACATGTCGCACTGGCAGTTAAAATAGTCGCAAAAGTCTAGAGCCCTGTTTTGTTCGAGAATACACGGGGAATGTAACGGTTGTTTTTCGTTGGTCCACAGGAAGGTCGAGAACAATATGAGCTGGCAGCCACCTCAGAACAGGGTGGCAAGAAGGGCAAAAAGGACAAAAAGGGCAAAAAGGAGAAAGATAAAGACATGGATGAACTGAAAAAAGAAGTGGACTTGGTGAGTCAGTTTGTTTCACGCTGGTTTTATTCACTGTTTCCAAACGCCTGTTGGCAAGCACATTCTCAGTGACATTTGTCTTTGTGCACTGTTGTAGGATGATCACAAACTCACGCTGGATGACCTCAATAAGAAATACGGCACTGATTTCACCAAGGTAAGTTTATACTTTAGTTATACATCTTTACATATTTACAGCTAATACAAATATACATTTGATAGTATAATCATGATTTTCTTAATAGGAGGTTTATATGAATGTGCAAGTTAAGATGTTCTGTTAAGAAGGTTTTTTTCTTAAGAATAAAATGACAAGTTTAGACAATTATTTTACTGGCCTGCTCATGAGGTAACAATAATATCCATCTACATATTACATCAATATGAAATTCCTCATTCCCAACTAGTTTTTGGGAAGTGAACAGTCAAATTTAACATTTCTAACTCGATGCACGTCAAACATGTTCAAACACCCTAATACATGTATAAATCATCTTGTCAACTGAGAGGCTGTCCTAACTTGTTGATATTTAAATATTTTTTTATCAATATTTTTTGCGATATATTTATTTTCTCATTATAAAAACTGTCAGAACATTATTCAGAAGGTTTTTTCAGGGATACTAAATATTTCTAACTCTTCTCATTTTAATTTAAGAGGAATGTTTTGCGAATCCAGCCCACAGGTGACTTGGAAAGGTTCTTGAAGTAATTCTTGGTATAATGGTTGCCTGTGCGGGTTGTGTTCCAGGGATTGTCTGCCGATCGTGCTAAGGAAATCTTGGCTCGTGATGGACCCAACGCTTTGACTCCACCCCCGACAACCCCAGAATGGGTGAAGTTCTGCAAACAGCTCTTCGGAGGCTTCTCGACTCTCCTGTGGATTGGAGCCATCCTTTGTTTTCTTGCGTACGGTATCCAGGCGGCTTCAGAGGATGAACCTGCCAACGATAACGTAAGGAAAAATCCTGTTTCATCACATTCAAATGTCTCACTTTGTCAAATGTCTCACAACTCTCTTCTTTGCTTTAAGCTGTATCTGGGAATCGTGCTCTCCGCCGTCGTGATGATCACTGGATGCTTCTCGTACTATCAAGAAGCCAAGAGCTCCAAGATCATGGACTCATTCAAGAATCTCGTCCCTCAGGTTGGTAAAGTCATCTTTTTTGTGTGCGTGTGTAGGATTTTTCTTCAAAATGTCTAATGTCACACAGCAAGCTTTGGTCATCCGTAATGGTGAGAAGAACAACATTAACGCTGAAGAAGTGGTTGTTGGAGATCTTGTGGAGGTCAAGGGCGGCGACCGAATTCCTGCCGATCTGCGTATCATCTCCGCTCATGGTTGCAAGGTGAAATTGAGATCATAAATCAGGATAAAATGTTGTTTTTTATTTCACACATATGAGGATTTACAAAATATCATGTCTTTTTCTCAGGTGGACAACTCTTCGCTCACCGGTGAATCTGAGCCTCAGACTCGTACCCCTGACTTCTCCAATGAAAACCCTCTGGAGACGAGAAACATTGCCTTCTTCTCTACCAACTGCGTTGAAGGTACAAAATAGCAGTTTTGCTTAAAGCAACTGCCAAAGTTACTAAAAGTTGGTCTTATGTATTTAATCATTAGGTCAAACCATTAAAGATGTGGTTGAATTTGTTTTGCTTCTAGGGACCGCCAGAGGTATCGTCATCAACACCGGTGACCGCACGGTCATGGGCCGTATCGCTACTCTCGCTTCCGGTCTCGAAGTGGGTCGAACACCGATCTCTATTGAGATCGAGCATTTCATCCACATCATCACCGGCGTGGCTGTCTTCCTGGGTGTGTCCTTCTTCATCTTGTCCTTGATCCTCGGCTACAGTTGGCTGGAAGCCGTCATCTTCCTGATCGGTATCATCGTCGCCAACGTACCAGAGGGTCTCTTGGCTACCGTCACTGTAAGTGCTGTTCTAACCACGGTTCAGAAGGAATATGGTGCAGCGGTTACGTTTGGTGTTAAGAACTCATTCTTTTCCAGGTGTGTCTGACTCTGACCGCCAAACGTATGGCAAAGAAGAATTGTCTGGTGAAGAATCTTGAAGCTGTGGAGACTCTCGGCTCAACCTCCACCATCTGCTCGGACAAGACGGGAACTTTAACACAGAACCGGATGACCGTGGCTCACATGTGGTTCGACAACCAGATTCATGAAGCAGACACCACGGAGAACCAGAGCGGAACCTCATTTGACAGGAGCTCAGCGACATGGGCGGCCCTCGCTCGCGTCGCCGGCCTGTGCAACCGTGCCGTTTTCCTCGCGGAGCAGGAAAACATTGCCATTCTGAAGGTCTTTTCCTAAAATTAACCTGTTCACAATGCTGCTCTTAGAGAGCTGTTGCCTCACTGCCAGGCCGTGTTTGTTCTACTCTTTGCCTCTGGGAATTTGTTTAAACCCCTCGCTGTCCAGAGTCTTTGACTGGAACACACTGTTTCTCTGTAAACACACCGTCATTTCTACCTTGATTTTTTAATGGGACTAATATGTTGGATAGTCGCCTCGAATTCAAGAGCTTGTTTAAAAACCCGCCCTGCTAAAAACACTGAAGCCATGTTTATCGTGCATGCAACAAATCAAGTGTTTCTCGATCATGCTCTGCACTTCGTTCTTACACTTTGTGTTTGTTGACAGAGAGACGTGGCTGGCGATGCCTCTGAATCGGCCCTTCTGAAGTGCATCGAGCTGTGCTGCGGTTCTGTCAAAGAGATGAGAGAGAAATACTCAAAGATTGCCGAGATCCCATTCAACTCCACCAACAAATACCAGGTATCTCTGTCGCTGGCGTCTGGAGAAAAGACAAGTCATTGGATGAGTTTCAGATTTGTAACGTATTCTGTCTGTTTGGCTTTTTAGCTCTCCATCCACAAGAATCCCAATTCGTCTGAGACCAAACACCTGCTGGTGATGAAAGGAGCTCCCGAGAGAATCCTGGACAGGTGCAGCTCCATTTTGATCCAAGGAAAAGAGCAACCTCTTGATGATGAGATGAAGGACGCCTTCCAGAATGCCTACTTGGAACTCGGTGGTCTGGGAGAAAGAGTACTTGGTAATCTTGCGAACCGTCAGCCTCAAGTTTGCTCTTATTTTAACCGCAACTCCCTTAACTGTTTTCTTCTTGTGTCTTGACAGGATTCTGCCACTTCTTCCTTCCCGACGAGCAGTTTCCTGAGGACTTCCCATTTGATACGGAAGAGGTTAACTTCCCCACTGAGAACCTTTGTTTCATTGGCCTTATGTCCATGATCGACCCTCCACGCGCCGCCGTGCCTGACGCCGTGGGCAAGTGCAGAAGTGCTGGAATCAAGGTACGTAAGTCTTTAGAGGGACATTCTCTAATTGCGGCTACATCTCATGTTCGTGGGATATATTATTAATATCCTGTCATCAGAATAAAGCGTAAAGGATTCGAAGAGGGTTTATATCACAAAGTTGCATTAAAATAACCTCAAATATACATTTGTTTTATAGACTTCACAAGATGTAAGCACTTCCGGTTTCATTTTTTAATTATTCATATTTTAGATATGCTTAGATATATAATTAAATCTTATGCTGTGTTCACACCAAACGCGAAGCATCTTATTCCTCGCTCTTTATTATTATTGACACGAAAAACATTGCGCAACGGGGAGGTCTCTTCACGCGTCCTGACGTGTCAAACAGTAGGTGTCAATGAGCTCTTTGCGTGAATACCCCGCTTGAGTTGAAATGTTTCAACTTGCACAGAAGAATGATCGCATCATTGGTGTCGCCCGGTGCGAGTTCACATCCATTCACCTGTTTGCATTGACATTGTATGTAATTTACTAGTGCAAATCGTTTAATTTGAGTTTGGTGTGAACGCAGTATTAAAGATTTTAGATTTGGTTAAAAAATATTATGTTGGTTGTATTTTGTTTGTTCTGAAGAACCAGAACTTGGAAGTGGTCTATAGACGGTTTCAGCGGCAACAATATAAACATTATGTGGCCCAAACTTAACTTTCTGCAAGCAATCAATTACTGTTGATTAGTTTTAAATGTATTAAATACAATTCATATACAATAAATACTAATATAAAATATAGCTGCAAGCAGCAATTACTGGGTTCGAGCAGTCTAAGGCATCTAAGGTACGTTTGCCATCGTTGAGTAGGCTCAGGACTCGCACCTTAACACACCCAACAAGGACGATATTCCCCACGTCCAGAAAATTGATAGATACGGTCATTATTGGTTGATAGAGACTACGCACATACACATATATGCACATATATGTATATGTGTATGGGGGCAGTTGTGGCCTAATGGTTAGAGAGTCGGACTCGTGACCAGAAGGTTCGATTCCCAGGGCCGGCGGGTAACAACTGAGGTGCCCTTGAGCAAGGCACCTTACCCCTACTTGCTCCCCGGGCGCTGCAGTGATAGCTGCCCACTGCTCCAGGGGTACGTGTGTTCACTACTCTCTGGATGGGTTAAATGCAGAGGTCACATTTCGTTGCCCTTGTACCTTCGTACATGTGCAATGACAATAAATTGAATCTAAATCTAAAATCTAAATCTAAAAAATATAGTTCATATGAGGAGAATCAGCTTTTCAGGTTAATTCGGTCACATCCATTTAAGAAATGACCCCGTTAAAAATAGCTGTGTTACAAATGACAAAGTTTAAAATGTAATGATAATTACACGAGAAGGTCTTTTACCACATTTAACAAGCCTGTAAAAATCTCATTCCTATGTGTTAAAGACCATTGACAGCCAAAACAGGCAATATACTACAACAATTGTGTTCATTAAAAGGTGTTTTGACAGTCATAGAAACCATAGGTGGCGCAGCCACACCCCTTTGTTTTAAGTCCTCAGAGTGTGACCGTTGATCAACACGTCAAATATGTTGAAGATATCTCATTTCTTTTAGAAGTTATAAGCATATATACTCAGAAAAGCCCAAAAATTACCCACGTCGAACTTTTATTGCATTTTTTGGCCATTTCCCATGAGACTTTTGACATTTGGGCATTTCCATGTATTAAACCACTAAATGTTCTGTGTTGCCTACGGTGGTTTCGTCTCGATCGGAGAAACGGGCCTCAGAGTGACGGTCAGAGTTTCAAGCCCCATGAAGATATCTCAAACCGTTCTCGCGTTATGGCAATTTAGTGTAATAGGCTCCGCTTATTTACAACTTTTAGTGCCCCCTTGCGACTCTGAATCGAAATTTCAACCTTTTTTCGATAATTATTTACATTCACACTCCACAGAATTCATCTGCGTTGATTTGGTTCCGATCGGGCGAACAACCTAGGACTAGTTCACGAAAGTAGGTTTTTAACATAGTCACCGATAACTCAGAACCGTTTGATCGACAACAGTGCTTCAAGAGGCAAGTTGTTCAAAATGAGGAGATCTATCTTTTGATATCAATATTTTGTGTGTGTTTGTCAAACGACACGTTTTTAAGCATCAAAAAAACGTTATGTCGCCCCCAATGGCCGATTGAGTTAAAGTTTCTTACAGACCTTCAGGACGATGAGTCGAATAAGCCCAGCGAGTTTCATTCCGATTGGCTTCCATTAACCTGGTCTAATGAGTGCTCAAATTTCATTGGCCATGTTTTTTGAGATACACCAATGTCCTTTTAGTTATTTATGGGACATGCCACAAAGACACACCATACCAAATTTCAAGTCAATCGGGCAAACGGTTGCATAGTTTTAGCCGTTTTCGAGTTTATTCCTATTATAGCGCCACCTAGTGGCCGAACGCCGCTGTTTTTTTATCGTGACCTCAGAGTGAGCTTGTACACATACTTTCCAAGCCCCATGAAGATATCTCAAACCGTTCACGAGTTATGGCCATTTTAGTTAAATATGCCACTTTTCCGCCTAACGACCGTGAATCGAAATTTCAACATTTTTTTGATAATTATTTGCAATCACACACCAAAGAACTGATCTGCTTTGGTTTGGTTCCGATCGGGCGAAAAACCTAAGACTAGTTCGCAAAAGTAGGTTTTGCATAAAATGCTAATTTGCGGAAAATTTTCCCATCTGGAAATTTGAATGAAGGTATAGGTTTTGTTCGTCTTGAGCCAAGGATTCCAATGATACCAAACACTTGGGTGTATGGTTTAGGAGTTATTAGCTATTAAAACGTTTATGTCACTGTAGCGCCCCCTATGGACCGATTTGGCTGGGTCCGTGTATCTGAGTAGCGAGCAAGACTACAACCATCTGACCGAGTCTCAGCTCTGTCGGCCTTACAGTTTGGGCTGCCCGATCAGTTTTAGGGGAGAAGAATAATAAAAATCTGAGCAAGTACAATAGGTTTCTAGCGCTTCACGAACCCTGATTAAATCTAATGTTTTATATTATAACCAAACGCAGACCGGAAGTTGGCAGGCACGTGCGTCCAATGAAATCGTCTATAGTTTATCCTTCGGTTAGATTAGGAAAGCAAGACAATTGGTTGTGTTCTTCCAAAATAAGTTTTTATTGTGATATACCTTACCAAAAAGGTAAACACCCCAAAAACCTGCAAAAAATCAAAGTACAATTCATAAAAAATATCCAAGACAAGGTAACCAGGATCTACTTGTAAATGTATTTAAGGTTCATGCTTGTGTTTTGGGAAAAAGAAAACTTTGTCATCTTCACGTTTCTTCACATCCAGACGTTCCCGCAAGAATAGAACGTTCCTTCCTACAAATAATCATATCTTAATCTGTTAAAGAAATGCTCAAAACTGAACTGCCTTATTCTTGGTTCTGATTCAAACGTTGCTCTTCTAGGTTATCATGGTTACTGGTGATCATCCAATCACAGCCAAGGCCATTGCCAAGGGAGTGGGTATCATCTCAGAGGGCAACGAGACAATTGAAGACATCGCTGCTCGCCTGAACATTCCCATCAATGAGGTCAACCCAAGGTAACGGGATGTTACACGCCGTCAGTCCTTCTGGCTGGATATTTACCGCTTCCGGTTATTCATCTCATTTGGTTTTTCTTTGAAGGGATGCCAAGGCTTGTGTGATTCATGGTGGCGACCTGAAGGATTTGTCCCCCGAGCAATTGGACGATATCTTGAAATACCACACAGAAATCGTGTTCGCCAGAACATCTCCTCAACAGAAGCTGATTATCGTGGAAGGCTGCCAGAGACAGGTTAGTCTTCTGGAACTGTTTAACAGCCGTCACCTGGATCTTTTTGATGAGCGATGGGAAACTTCCTTGGCTCAGTGCGGTCCAACAGGGTACCAACATAACTAATATATATTAGGCACATGACGTATTCATTTTTCACATCTTGATAATTGCCATGGCTTTGATCGCTCTGTACGCTATTATCACGATGTTGATTACATTGAAAGATATCGACATGTTTAAAAAAACATAGACATTCTTCTCATCATAGGTTTTGTTTAGTTACTCTCCATAAGCAAGGGTTGCATTAGAACAACTTTTGTAATATAAAACATTACAATTTAGTAAATTGGTTTAAGATGCATTGCGGTTTGTTCACAGGGTGCCATCGTGGCTGTGACGGGTGATGGTGTGAATGACTCTCCCGCTCTGAAGAAGGCTGATATCGGTGTGGCTATGGGCATCGCTGGATCTGACGTGTCCAAACAGGCCGCTGACATGATTCTGCTGGACGACAACTTTGCCTCAATCGTCACTGGAGTGGAAGAAGGTATGAAATGAAAACACACTCATGCTTCATGCCGGTTTGTCCGAGTGCCTCGTCACGTCCTGAAGCATCTCTTGCTTTCGTTTGCTAGGTCGTTTGATCTTCGACAACTTGAAGAAGTCCATTGCCTACACCCTGACTAGTAACATTCCTGAGATCACCCCCTTCCTCCTGTTCATCATCGCCAACATCCCTCTTCCATTGGGTACCGTCACTATTCTCTGTATCGATCTGGGCACTGACATGGTAAGCACAGCACTGGTTTACTAGTCGCCAGATTATGTTGGTGAGATGATGTCATGGATTAATTTGTCCTGTCATTAAGGTTCCTGCTATCTCATTGGCCTACGAAGCTGCCGAGAGCGACATCATGAAACGGCAACCCAGAAACCCCAAGACAGACAAACTTGTAAACGAGAGGCTCATTAGCATAGCGTACGGTCAAATCGGTAAGAGATTTTTCAACACAAGCTGATCGTGACGTGAAGGTCTTCAGAACTGTAAAGGATTCGTTCGGCTTGCCTCCACAGGTATGATTCAAGCTCTTGCCGGGTTCTTCGCGTATTTCGTTATCCTGGCTGAAAACGGATTTCTACCCTCAACGTTGCTGGGTATTCGAGTCCACTGGGATGACAAGCAGGTCAATGACCTGGAGGACAGTTACGGACAGCAATGGGTGAGTGTTTTTGTATATTGCTTTTCCACGGATCGCTTTCGTTGTCTGATATCTTATTTTCTGGGTTTCCTCAGACATACGAGCAGAGAAAGATCGTGGAGTTTACATGCCACACGGCGTTCTTCACCAGTATTGTAATCGTACAGTGGGCAGATTTGATCATCTGCAAGACCAGACGGAACTCCGTTTTCCAGCAAGGAATGAAGTGAGTATACAACGGCTCTTTTTACTCAAATGAAGATGAAGAAAACTGACTTCATTTTTATTCTTTATAGGAATAAGATTCTCATCTTTGGACTGTTTGAGGAAACTGCTCTGGCAGCGTTCCTGTCCTACTGCCCGGGCATGGACGTCGCCCTCAGAATGTACCCGCTGAAGTAAGTCTTATGTGTTGATTATTTTATGGAGGAAGTTTGTCTTAGGTGGTATTAAAGTCATTGTTTCGTTTTTCTTCTAGACCAACCTGGTGGTTCTGCGCTTTCCCCTACTCCCTCCTCATCTTTATTTATGATGAAATCCGTAAGCTCATCATCCGACGCAGCCCAGGAGGTGAGAGAGTGATCGTGTTATTTATACTGTAGAATAATAAACCCTATAGCTCTGTTCCAAAACCTGCTCTGTTATTTACTGCCTACATTGGCATCTACTTTCTAGGGAATCATTCTAAAACCTCACAAGCGAAATGCTACATATGAAAGATAGTTTGTAGTCAATTTCTCTTTACTTTACCCATCATTTCATGAGTTGCAATGCATTCTGGGATTGCCTTTTCAATTGAATTCAATACACATTTCTAGAGTGCTTTTCACAATTATGCATTGCTGCAAAGCAGCTTTATAGTAAATGCGTATTAATACAGATAGAGAGACAAAAGTAAAAACGCAGTTGTAAAATATAGAATACATATTGCAAATTTCAATTAGAATTTGGTTCAAATCTTGTAAGGGTGATATATAGAAACCCCCATTATTATCGTTATTGTGTTAACGCGGCACATATCGCAATACCGTAAAATATACCACAAAGTCATTTTATTAGATGCCACTGTAATACCGCTATTGTGACTTGTTCTGGCCATGATAAATCAAAGACAAAACACAAAGCTAATGAAAGATAAATTTGACGGATAGCACCATTTATATATAAAAAAGACACCATACCGTGATACAGTCACCAGAAAAGAAATGTGACCACGATAACCCTGCAGTGGAAAATTTAATATCGTAAGAGTCCTAATTCCTGTGATGCCTTGCTATCTACGTTTGGAACGGAGTTGATGTTTTTCACTTTTCTGGAATGAATTTTTAATATTGTACACAATAAACTTGCATGAAAACTGATCTAATTTGTTTTATTTTGTTGTTGTTGTAGGTTGGGTGGAGAGGGAGACTTACTATTAAAGCATCCGGTCTGCATCACACAAGTTTATTTGCATGGTTGACTTGCTGCTCGGAATTTTAACCTCAGTAATCTGGATGTGTTTTTATATAGGGAATGCTTGATACAAACACGGAGATCGTGAATCAAGACATCGCGTGCCTTGTTTCTGAAGCCGGACCAATTTTATACATGTTTTTAAAAGTGTCATATAAAAATAAACTTGCAGCAAGGTCCCACGTTTTGTGTCGTTTCCTTTGTTTTCATTTATTTCTAAGTTTGTTATTTTTCATTTGGTAAATGCTCGGACGCATGATAAGAATGCTGATGTTTCTCCGGACCTCCCATTGCTTTAAGTTTGAAACCCCTACAGCATTTACCATGGTAACCAGGGTTTTCACCTACACACCATTGCTAATAGTTGTTACCTTGAGAATCTTGATGATGATGATTAATTTAACCAATAATGACAATGCTTTAACATTAATTGCAGTAACTATGGTTACCATATTAAATCTTTGTAATGGAATGGCAGAAGTGGCTGTTAAAGTTTAAAAACAAAAGATTTAAAAGCGAAGGAAAGATAAATCCATGCTGGTTATCTCTGCCAATCTCCTTTCCATCTCAACAGCCTCGGTTGCTGAAAAATGAATGATATGATATTAGATTACATTATCCCCCGGTGAGAGTGGGTTTGAAATGCCTGCAGGAGACCAGAGCTTCACTTTTTTACACCCACCCTGATGAAAACACATTCGTTTCAACTTCATATCTTAATCCACCGGTATTCTTACCAATACTGGTTATTTCAAAGGGATAGTTCTCTTGAAAAAGAAAAATGTGGTTCTTTAAAATCTGTATATGGTATTTTCTTTGTAAACCACGAAAAGATATTTCGAGAAATCTCCCCCAATGTTATTTTGGGGTGAACTGTCCCTTACACTATTAGTCTCTGAGACGCTTTTAAATGGTTGATGTTCTTTCCCTCCGCGGGGCTGATCTGTTACCCGGGGCAGGTTCGCCTGGAGGCCGTGATGGGTTGGGAGAGATTGTGTTGCTCAAGCTTGGATGAGCCTGAATATATTCGAGTCATTTCTCAATGCATCATGCCACACCAGTAAAGGTTATTTTCAGACGAGGCTGTTGAAATCATTTTTCCCTTTCATCCATTTTATTTGGTGACTTGATAGTTTAATTGCCTCTCCATTCATTCACTTGCACTCTGGTGAAATGATGTAAGATGTGCCAATAAACCCAATAATGTGTGTGAGCTGCGTTTTAAAGGCCTGCTGAGCTCGCTCGGGTGGTTACGACAAGCTACTTTATCCGTAACTATTCCATACATTGCATAATGTACAAAGTCTGAGTTCATTCACAAGAGCAGTTTTTAAACACGGCTTAGGGTTCTGTCTTGTTTTTCAGTATAAATGATTTACTTTTACTACATTTTTGTTTGTTTTTACAAACATTCTTCAGTGTACGTTTACATTTAGTAAAAAAAGTCTTAGCCTGTTGGCGGATGTTTTTTGTTATACAATTTTATTTCAGAAAACAAGACTTAATTTCTTCAGATGTAAGAATGGTTAAATATGTGTGCTTAGACAAAAATACTGAGTAAGAAAATATTTCTGAAATCATTCCTACACTGAAGAAAATTACTTTTGTCCTGTTTTCCAGGACAAATATTGAAAGTAATGAAAGTTACATTTACTATCTAAGATATTAAGTCTTAATATAAACAAATTAAGACATATTTGCCAATGGGGTTCAATTCAATATTTAATACAACTTAATTCACATTTATTGTTCCTGCACCGTTAGCAGATATTTTTTAACTCACTTTTGATCATTTCTTTACAAAAAAAATGTTATTAATATATTTGTACTAGAAAACAAGATAAAACACTTAAGACTTTTTTTTGCAGTGCATGTCATATTTCACTAATAATTCAAAGGAAACATTTTAAGGACCGTTCAGATTTTGCTTTGTAACATTTTTAACAATTGAACAACGTATAAAATTATAAAACGGTCAGTTCTGGTCCTTGATTCTGATTGGCTAAGCTGAGTTCTAAGCCATTATAAAATACCTCAATATATAACGGCTGACCGCACCACATAGCCTAAATATCATTTTATTTACTTTATTTTATGAAACCTTGCTAAGCATATGGAATAACCGTTTTATAAAAGCAATAAGCCCCGCAAAGCAGTGGGTTACAGTGCGTTTTATAACAGCTACGAGGTTTTAATGACTCCGCTTCGCATCGTGCCACAACGCCCTTAGCTGTTATAAAATGCACTGTAACCCACTGCTTCGCGGGGCTTATTGCTTTAATATGACCTGGACTTTGGAGCTGAATTTCTTTGGGACACTAAAGCGGCACTGCCATGTACTTAACAGCTTCCGACTGCACACAGACTGTTTCTATCTCCTATGAGCTATCCCTTAGTTTCAGTTCCAGTCAATGACTCATTCCGCTCGTTTTCCATTATCAATGAGTAGCAGAGCACTTGAATCATTCTCCAAGGTTTTGGTGCAAGAGGTCAGAGGAGGAGGGGCCTGCAGTGGGCGGAGTCTGTAAGAAAGGTAGAGAAGGTCAATTCTGTTCGTTCATATTGTACCTGCATGATTTTTGCATGACTTCCTCATAACTATGCAGTCAAAATCTATTGGTTCTCTGATGTGAAACGTTTGGTCTGTAAGGGTTTGCGAACATGTCTTCAGACCAGCAGCGGCTGTAGTGTTTGATGCACCCTTAACGTTAGATGGATGTGCATGTGAAAATGTATAAATACAAAACCATTATGGACACAAACTGAGCGTTATTCATTCCAAATGGGGCTTGTTGATCATTTAAGCCTGTTGAAACTTGTTGTATATGCTGAATGTTGTGATTGTATTCTTCAGAGAATGACGACTGTTATAATGACTCAATAAAAGTGTTTCTACAACGTCTCCTGAAGGCGTCGCATCAGCTGATTCATTCTGAAAGGTTATGAGCTTGTGAAAATGGGCAATCGCCAAAGTCCCCGGAGCTTCGTCCTTAGTCAGTTTACTAATGCACATTCCCTGTTTACTTTTCTTGAGAGCATTAATGGAGCGTGTCAGAGTTTGAGTTTGGAGTTTGGCTCACGGTGCATTTAAACACACACACACACACATTTGCCTTAAAAACATTAGCCAGCAAACAGCAGTGAATTTGAAATGAATAAACCGCTTAAACATTTATAAAGACAGCAACCTTGTCCTAACAATGATGTTTTATAGATTCATTTCTATTCATATAACCACTATGCTTAAAATAGGGTTCATTTTTGGTTGCCATAATTTACTACAGTAATCATAGATTTTTGGTTTAATATATAGTGTAGTAAAACTGTGGTTCATTTTTGAGAGAACAATCAACATTGGGTCATAAAGGGACGAACCCAACTGTTGGGTTAAATTAACCCCAAAAATGGTTTATATTTGATTCAACAATGGGTTAAAACTAGAGATGCACCGATACTAAATCTCTCCCCCAATATGATAGCAAATTATTCAGAGTGATGTCTGCCGATACCGACTCTGAAGATTAATATTTCTTAACTTTCTGAATTTCATTCATTCCTATAATGACTATTATTATTGAACATCAAACTGTTTCTTAACATTTTCTATATACACAGAGCACAAGTTCATTGCATTTTCCTGTCCTCTTTTGATTGACAGGATATATCGGCCCTGATCATCGGCTGTTTAAAAAAAATGTGAAAATTGGTTTATCGACTGACACGATTATTGGCCGATATATCAGTGCATCTCTAGTTCAAACCCATCATCTCGGGGTTGAAGGAACACAGCATAAGTTAATTTACAGCCCATGGGTTCGTCCCTTTTTGACCCAACGCTGAGTGGAAAATAACCCAGCAATTGTGACATAAGCCTGTCTGCAAAAGTCCATAAACACACGTCTGCAGTGGCTATAAAAAACAACAATTTCATTTTCCTATCATGATCACAATGAGTGGTTCAAGCGAGCCTTGTATTGATCCAAAACCCCTGAACATGAATCCCACAGGAAATGACCTACAAGATCTATAAACCAAACAACAACACACACAGAATTTCAACCAGCAAAACGTTTCGTGGAGACGAAAGCAGTTTGATTCTGCACTAAGCCTCTGAAATTCACATGTGTGAGGAAATTAGAATGTTATTCACATCCATCACGTCATCTCTTGTGCTCAGAGAGACAAAATGAGACAATAAAACAAATCTGGTGTTCTGACGGGGAGAATAACATATAGCTAACGCGTACAGCTGAAAGATAAGAGCGGAGGAAAGAGACTTGATTTCATTAGTGTCTCGGTGTAATCACAGCCTACACAAGCCCTCTGAATCTCCAATGAGTGCTTGCTTTCATCTGAAGGAGGGAATTTAATTCTCAATACAAGCCCTGCTGCTCATTACTGTATAAAACACAGCCATTGCCATGTTACAAAAACATTCAAATACATCTACAAATAAAAAAGATATATATTTTGCATATAGAAAAGCCTATTTATCAATAAAAAGGAACAATCACAGATGACATCTCTAATGTCTTAATTATTTCTCCTGGAGCGGTCAATGAGATGAAATGGAGAGTAAATGGACAAGTTTCATGTGCGTCTCAGATGTTTCTCCTGAGAAAAGAGTCAGAAATGTGACATGTGTGTGTCATGAGAGTTTGAGAAGAGATGTCAACGATGTGTCAAACTGAGCTCAGATTTCTCTCGTCTGCAATCAAAAGTCAATATTACTGAAGATCTCAATATCAGCTCAAACATTTCTCATCACATTTACACCTCCACACTCTTTTTCTTGTTTCAACAATTACGCTAATTTATTTCTGCTTTTATTTCTCATTAGCAGTTTAACTTTGCAGAAAATGTCACAGAAACTATTTCGCAATGCAAAACATTCTAATTTGTGAGTTTCCCGCAGTGGACGGAAACACCAAACCCTGGAATGTGACCACAATGCTTCAAGTTTTTTTTCTTTAAAGACATTTGAATAATTCCCTCACAAGCTGATTTACATCTTGGCTAATTTCATCCTCTAAAGATCCACCGAGACGTATCAGCAGCGCTCGGCACATGATTTCACTTTCTGAGAAGCGTCTTAATGATTTCTCAGAAGCAGTTTTCATTCCGCAATTGCAAATGAAATGTGATTTTAGGAGCATGTCCAGGGGCTGCTGGGGGCGGTGACAGAGCCAGAGATAACCTGAGGACCATTTAAAGCTCTGAAAGATGATGATGATGATGAACATTGGGGTTTGAAGTTTTCTTTCTTTCTTTCCTCCTAAAGACACAGTAGATCTCTTACAGTCTGCTGACTTTACATAACCACAGAAAAATTCTAATTAGAAATCTTTTATTGCCACTTTTTGAGAAGTTCAATAGGTTTAAGAAGCTTAAATATGTTTATCACAATGACTGAAGTTGATTAGTTGTGTGAAGTGAAACAGGTGGAGGATCAGAGGTCAAGAGCGGTCCTCTCGTCTTTGCTCCAGGCTGATTTTCAACTCATGACCTTTGAAATGAAGCTTTGCTTTATGAGCTGGTGAGCACAGACAGACTTCAGCACTCCCAAATCAGCTCGTCCTGCAGGACAACATATACACAATGAAGATCCAGCTGTGAGAAAGAATATATTGCTCAGAGGTGATAGCTCAGGAGATTTGATGGACTTTACGTTGTTTTATTTGAGTTCAGGTATCGTCTCAAATCGCTCAGGAGAACTAAAAACAGAGAGAAATGAGAGTGTAATTGTGTAAACACATGAAGAGTGTGGAGGTGAAATCATGTGGATTTGAGTCAATGTGATGAGAAATGTTTGAGATCTTCAGTCATATTGACTTTTGATTGCAGACGAGAGAAATCTGAGCTCAGTTTGACACACCGTTGACGTCTCTTCTCAAACTCTCATGACACACACATTTCTGACTCTTTTTCTCAGGAGAAACATCTGAGACTCAGGAGACTCGAGCAAAAGTTTAGGAGACATTCCCAAATGATCTGAGAATGTAATCCACATTCATTTTATTGCTCACTGTATGCTTCATTTGTGGTAAGTATATGAGAAACATCTGAGACGTGTTTAAAACTAAATGAAAAATAACACCATTAAGTCTCGTAAGCTACAAAAACAGCAACAGCTGAACCATAAATTTGTCCTCAGCTGCTATTCGTAAAAACAACATTTAAGCAATGAAAATTTCATAAAATATGAAAACCCAACAGAAAGACGTTCCATCTCTAAAGCATAATGTAAACACATCTTCAGTTATAGCTGCCAAATATCAAATAATTGCTCGTTCTGAAACACCTGGGGCCTCATTCATGAAATGTTGCGTAGAAACTGTTCTAAATGTGATTTTACGATCATTCTCAAAGTGCGAACGTGTGATTCACAGAACGCACAGAAAACACGTGTACGCCTCTCTATCAGATGTGAAGTCTATAAATTGCAAATGAGCGTGAAATTGCGTGCAGCTGAACAGTTTCAGATCTAGGTCCTTTAATGATGTCTGATTAATGTCATTGATATATGAAAGAGCGTCTGTCAACATCCAAATCCTTTAGGAATGACTTATATTTCCAAAAACCTGCAACACAGCACAGCACTCTTCCACGTCAAAGACCGTTTTTATAAATCGTTGCTGTGAATTTTTGCGTACGCACACTTGACGATCAAATCTGTGCGTACTCATGCTTTATAAATGAGGGTTTCTGCAAAGTCCCCAGATTCATAAATCTAAAGTAAATCAATGTAAGGAGACTGTATGGCGGAGGAAGCGTTCCGCTAACTGATGGAGAATCCACTGGCCTGAAATCATCCGCCACATTTTCTCTTTTGCTCGAAGGATGATTCTGCGCCACAAAGTATCAGCCGTTATAAATAATACATGTGGCCATGTGTGCAAGTGATATTTTATTAAAACATCCCCGGCCTTACCGATCCACGAGCCGCATGCTTGTGAGGACACACAAACAGCCGGCGCTCCTTACTGTGCACACACACACACACAATTAAAGAGAGACAGTGAAGGATGTGAGGATGTGAATATTGGCTCATAATGGCAGAGGGGAGATGCAGCAGGCATCCTGTGGCTGTGGGATCTGATGCTCATTTCTCACAAACAAAAGGCAGACAGACACTGAAAGACAACCAACAGATGTGACAGCCCTAACTGAGAGGGTTATTTCTATTGGGCTTTTCAGCGACTATACTACACTACACTACACCACACCGTACACACCAACATACACAGGTTATTCTAATAGAATAGATTAGACATATAGTATACACAACTGAACAAGGTTAGAATAGAATAGAACAGAACAGAAAATAATTATGTAAACTACACTAGACTAGAGCACAATACAATACAGTAGACTATAGACTAGAATATACTAGACTAGACTAGAGCACAATACAGTAGACTATAGACTAGAGTTGACTAGACTAGACTAGAGCACAATACAGTAGACCATAGACTAGAGTTGACTAGACTAGACTAGAGCACAATACAGTAGACTATAGACTAGAGTTGACTAGACTAGACTAGAGCACAATACAGTAGACTATAGACTAGAGTTGACTAGACTAGACTAGAGCACAATACAGTAGACTATAGACTAGAGTTGACTAGACTAGACTAGAGCACAATACAGTAGACTATAGACTAGAGTTGACTAGACTAGACTAGAGCACAATACAGTAGACTATAGACTAGAGTTGACTAGACTAGACTAGAGCACAATACAGTAGACTATAGACTAGAGTTGACTAGACTAGACTAGAGCACAATACAGTAGACTATAGACTAGAGTTGACTAGACTAGACTAGAGCACAATACAGTAGACTATAGACTAGAGTTGACTAGACTAGACTAGAGCACAATACAGTAGACTATAGACTAGAGTTGACTAGACTAGACTAGAGCACAATACAGTAGACTATAGACTAGAGTTGACTAGACTAGACTAGAGCACAATACAGTAGACCATAGACTAGAGTTGACTAGACTAGACTAGAGCACAATACAGTAGACCATAGACTAGAGTTGACTAGACTAGACTAGACTAGAACAGAATGTTATGAAGTCTGTGAAGAATCTTGACATTTATTGTGTGTATGATTATGGTGAGGTTATTTAAGCAGACATGAGAGCAACCCAGATGACTGATGCTTGCTATGATGCTCTGCGTGGTGGCTAGGGCTTGACTACAGTAGGCAGTTGCCATGGTGACCCGAGCGGTTTCTAGGACATTGGTAGGCAGTTGGTAGTGTTGAATGGTTTCTAGGGCATTGCTAAGTGCTGTCAGGGTGTTTCTATGTGTCCTATAAAAAAATGACAAGCTGGGTGGTTGCTACGGTATTGCGTGTGATGCTATAACGTGTTATACTATACAGCAGTATGTGGTAGTCACTTCAACCAATGAGACAGTTCTCAAAATACCTTCTTTTGTGTTTCACAGATGAAAGAGTCACATACAGGTTTTGAACAGCATGAGGATTAATAAATGATGAGAGAATTAGTCTCTTTAAGGCTGGAGCTAATGTGCTCTTGAATGTCTTCTCGCTTCCAGTGTTTGTTGTAAACTCGTTCTCGTATCTTACGCACAATGCGGCAGGTCTTTGAGAATCATATATTCTGTAATTATCCCCCACACCATCTGCCATGAACATATGACAAGGTGTTGGGAATAACCTGCAGACTGTAGTGGAGGAACATTTTCACATTCCAGAATGAAGCTATTTTTAGAGTCATGGTCCCCGCGGGGACCCTCGCAGGGCTTCAGCTTCATTGCTCAGGTCTGATTAGAATTGAATGAGGCTCCACGTGAAACCACACACAAACACGCACGCACGCAAACACACACACACATTTGTCTTCTCATATGCTTAAGCATTTGCTTCTGTTGATGTTTTTGTAAGGGACTTATCCATCATTTTTAAAGTAATTAAATACAATCAAGAACAACTACCACAAATTGTATAAAGTTTTGACAAATGTTTAATGTTATTCTTATTTGTTCCTGGTTCTTAAAGGAACAGTTTACCTCAAAATGAAGGATTATTTCCTCAACTTCGAGTTGTTCTGAATCTGTATGCATGTCTTTGTTCTGATGAACACAGAGAAAGATATTTGGAAGAATGCTCATAACCAGACAGATTTGGCCCCCATTGACTCCCATAGTAGGAAGAAATACTAGAAGATATTTTGAAGAATGTTGGAGAGCAAACAGTTCTGGGGCACTTTTGACTGTCATTGTATTTTTTCCTACTATGGGAGTCAATGGGGAGCAAAATCTGTCTGATTATGAGCATTCTTCCAAATATCTTTCTCTGTGTTCATCAGAACTAAGACATGCATACAGATTTGGAACAACTCGAAGGTGAGGAAATGATGACAGAATTTTTATATTTGAGTGCACTGTCCCTTTAAGAGAATCCTTTCATCCAAAACAATTTACAAATGACAAATCCAACACAAGCTTCCTCCTGTATGACACGACACAACATACAACTGTTTTAATCATATAAGAAATCCTCATCTACTATCAGCATCCACCAGTGCTAGAGCAAAGCTCAAAGGCCATGTTGTGTTTCTCAGAGGGCATATGTGTCTCTGTTTTGTGTTTCCTGCCCTACGGCTGTGTGTGAATCACTGGCATCATGCCTGATGGCAACTCGTCAGGAGCTGGACAGCGGGTACCGGCGAGCACCGGACCGTTGCCGTCAACACCCGCCCACAAATCCATCACGCTACACCAACCGATATTGGGTCGAGGTGCCAAATCCTAGAGAAATTCACTCAACGAGGATTTACAAAATCCTGGAATTAATTGAAAATATCATTAACTAACAGAGCAGAAACTAATTATTCCCGTACTGTGAAATTGAAAACGGTACGCTCATGCAACAATATTTATGAGGAGATATTATACGGTCAGCCTTGGGAATAATATCAAAGACAAAGAATTATAAATGAATATTTAGTTTAATTGGATCGTGTTTATTGTGTCCGGATACACAATTGTGTTATTCACCAGCTGGGAATATAAAAACACTATGTATCAAGATTCCAAGTAAGGAAGAAAGAGGCGGGAACCGGCGAACATTGAACAAACTTTTAATAAAATAAACAAACAACAAAACGAAAGTAAAGGGCCGACAGCTACCCTGACGGTCGACTGCCGGCCAGACAAACAGAAATAAAACTTAACATAAGCTGTGTCTCATTGCGTAAGGCTGCGTCCTCCGGAGGTCTCATTCGAAGGCTGCTACGTCACCGAGGCTGTTCATAAAACCAGGTAGGAATCTCCGGAGGCACCCTTCAAATGTGATCTTCTTTGACAGGAATTCAGAGGACACATGAGGTGTATCCTTCGTTGCTAGAGATAACCCACAATTCTTTGCGTCGGCCAACGTCTGTTATTTGAATAAACGGCAGCAGCTGCACATTCAATCAAATATGTGGTGTTTAAATGTGAACAGTTTACAATTTGTGTCACTTTTTAGCAGGCAGATGTAGTAAATAGGTTTACAAGTGTTTAGTGATTTTTAAACGTTTTGAAACAGTAAGGCAAACATTGTATATTTGTTTAACTCTTTTGCCATTGTTTAGGGTAGAAAGTAACCAACTTATACCTCTTAAATCATGTAGAAATCATTTGAATTAATTTGACAGGTGTGCGAGTGCAATGTGTTGTCATAGCAACGTGATACTTCCTGTTTCCTTTTCTGCCAGTATGTCCTACGAAGGACGTCTCGTTTAATTCTAAAGCTGTGTCTCGATTCGTAAGGCTGCGCTTGTGTCCTCCAGAGGTATCGTCCTCTAAAGGATGCAGTATACGGAGGATTCTCAATTTAGAATGAAACGAGACACAGCTATAATGTCCAGGCCTGGTCCTCTCTCGTCCTTCACTCCTGTCTGTCGCTCCTCCTCTTATGCTTCCGGAGCTCCTCCGTGAGAGACGCGAGACCGGTGCAACGCGCAGCTGACACTCATGATCACCGGCCTCGCACCATTCCCTCGCGGCCTCGTCCCGCCTTCCTCGTTACACACCATTTAATGCTTTTTCTTCAAATGTTGTTATTTATCATCACTTGGTTTATTACATTTTCTCTGCACGGTGAATCGTTGTTTGTAATTTTCCAATCTCTGTCGGTGGCCTGTCGCGCTGGGAACGTTTATGGAAAAATGACCAATACAGAATAAAGTCCCTCCCTCTATGAACACACAAGGTTGTGTCAACATCACGTGACTGTTGTTATGTTTGGTCGGGACTATCATTATACTTCTGACACATCTATTATGTGTAATGGACGGTCTGCTTTTCTAAAGTAACACAAATAAAAACATGAGGAACCATGTTGATCGCCAAACCCGTCTCTGACTCTGAGCGTAAATGAGTATAAACTACCTCCAAAACCAGAGAGTAATGATAGGATTTGATGAGACATTTTTGAGTTCAGATGGAGATATATTGACTTTTAAATGCATGCTTGACAAATCTGAGTTCAGTTTGTGACATCACATCTCTTCCGAAACTCTAATGACAGACACATTTGTCAGATTTCTGACTCTTTTTCCTCAGGAGAAACATCTGAGACACACATGAGACTAAAGCAAACATTTTTATTTCATATCATTGAAGTCTAGGAGAACTAATTGAGCGACCTCATCTGTGATTTGGTTCTTACAGGCTGATAGGAAGGGTTTGAAGACCGAGATGTCCAACTTGCTAATGTCACATCTCCTACCTTATCTTTCACCTCTCAGGTAAGCACAATGTTCTCACAAGAAAACTGCTGTTCTCATTGCAAATAAGAAAACACATTTTGTACCCAAACGAGACATGAAATGACAGTGATGCAACCCAGAAGCAACATCAGCATCTGTGCCGTGACACGGTAATCAGTTTTTCTATCAAATACGTGGAGCTGATCCCGATACATCTAGAACAGCCTATCCTATCATACCAGCAACTAAATGAATGAAGCTTTGGATGCAGAGGGAACGATGTGGCCTGCGGGGGAAAGCAGATGGATGGTAGCGAGATAAGCCGGAAACGTCTCACACTGCCAGGTACAGTAGCACGGCACAATATGTCCCAGAGGAAACATTACTGCTCAAATGTGTCTCACAGCTCACGAGACTACAGACAACGCAGCACTCACATTTCAGTTCAGTATCAACTACACAGATGAGACTTCAGCAAAAGTCTCCAAGTGCCCTCCGTTTAATCTCACTGAACGAGCCAGCTGTTGAACCCATAAGAAAGAAAATTCACAGATGAGATCTCTTTAATATCTCATTTATTAGATGAAATGGAGAGCAAAGGGAAACATGTGCTTCTCAGATGTTTCTCCTGAGAAAATGTGTGTGTCCTGCGGGTTTGAGAAGAGATGTCATCAATGTGTCAAACTGAGCTCAGATTTATTGGTCTCGTCTGCAATCAAAAGTCAATATTACTGAAGATCTCAATATCAACTCAAACATTTCTCATCACATTTACTCAAATCCACATTAGTTTACCTTTGCAGTCATGTTCATGTATATTAACAATGATCTCATTTTTAGTTCTCAATTGAGCAAACTTTGAGACATTTTTCTCTGGGAAGCTTTTTTTCTACAGACTGGTTTGCCTCAAGAGAAAAACATCTGTGTTTCTACACCGTAAAAAAATCCGTAAATAAAACTGACAGAAATATACTTTAAAATAAATGGTTTTTTAATTATATATAAGGATATATAATAAATAGTTTTCCCCGTTTTGCTTGTAAATTTGCTGTCTTGTATTTCAAAAATAAAAAAAACACGGAAATGTTCTGGCAGCTGGGGCACCAGAAATAAACTGTAAACCAAAAGTATTCCCTGTAAAATTACATGTTTTCACCGTTATTCTTGTATATTTGCGGTTTTCCTGTAATTTTTTGTTTTTGACCGTATTTCAAAAATACATGAAAAATCTGTAAAATTACGTTTGTACCATTGATTGGGTCACCTGGAACTGAAAAGGGATTGTGTGGTCAATGCAAATCAATGATCTCATCCAACACTGTCTCACACACAACAGCAGCACACCAATGATAAAGATTAGCCTTAAAAGAACATCTTTATGTTTAAGTGTACATAAAGTAAACATAACATTGCATTAGATGTCTTACTGTCGACCATCCAGAACACAACGATTACCACAGAACAACATTCCAAAAGCATCTCGGCAACCATAGCAACCACTCACCACACCCAAGCAACACAGCAGCTTTTGCACAAGTGTACAGTGTGTTCAGAAAGTCAAAGTCTGACTATACATTCTGTTTATTAAAGCGATGAGAACACAACACATTTTGTGCAGCTGTCGAAATGCATCAATTTGCTTATTTAACTAAAAGCTTTTCCAAATGACCCGAGAATCTCACGGTGCAGGGAAATCCTGCTGATTGCAGTCATGAGAGCCCATATATCAGACAGCCCTCCGGCTGCCATGAGCTGCACTGCGGTGGCAACAGAGGCAGGGCGCTAGTGCTCACCGATGGAGCGATGCGGCAGGAGATCTGCTCTCCCCCGAGAGCGTGTGTGCGCTGTGATGTACGAGCCAATAAAACAGCAGCAGCTCGTCGCTCAGACACTAATAGACCTGCAGTCGGTTCAGTCAAACCTTTTTCACAGACATGTTGACTGCAGTGAACGTTCTGTCGTCTTCTGGATCTAATCTGTAAGAATCGTTTTGGGGCATTTAGTGAAAAATCTATAATCTATCAATCTAAAAAACTATATTAAAGCACAGTTCACAAAAAATGAAAATTCGGTCATCCTTTACTCACCCGTCGAGTTGTTCCAAATCTGTGTAAACTTCTTTGTCCTGATGAACACAGAGAAAGATATTTGGAAGAACGCTTGTAACCAGACAGCTCTTGGACCCCATTGACTCCCATAGTGGGAAAAATGACAATGGTGCTCAAAAGCATTCTTCCAAATATCTTTCTCTGTGTTGATCAGAACAAAGACATTCATACAGATTGGAACAACTCGACGGTGAGGAAATGATGACAGAGTTTGTATTTTTGAGTGAACTGTCCCTTTAATAAGGAATTTTCCATATACACAGCAAAAATGTATTCTACAAAATTACTATAGTACCACTACATATTCAAAAACATGCCAATACTTTTATTTTAGTCTAGAAAGGGGTCATCGATCACACGTTGACATGTCACATGATAGCGCTACTAACCCTTATGAAAATTAACCATGCTTTTACTGTAGTAACAATAGCCATTGTGCTTATAGTAAAACTATAGAAATGATCATGAATACACTTGTCCGTTTTGTGGTTGTGAACAGGTTTGGCTCATATAAGCCTTGGTCATGTTCTAGTAAATGAAAGATTTCTGTCAAACTGAGCCATTGGATCATATTGCAGATCTGATTCTCATTCCTGTGGCTTTGATGAATGTGTATTTGAGATGTTGGCTCAAAAGATGAAACGATTACAGTGAGTCTGCCACAATACTCTGATGTCGATCACATGGGCCCTGATTTACCAAAGTGAAGAGAAACCTGACGGAGCCCAAACCAAACCTGTCGCGCCACTGAATTTCCACACGACACCAGCAGCATGTGGCAGACGCTGACATCGGTCGATTTCTGATTGTGATCGCGGATCTGTGCGCTGTTACATCACAAACCTTCATTCATCCAGAGGAAGGTTTTATTGCTCCGTCTCATAGGTTGCTCTTTAATCGCTCAGAAGAAGTCACGGCGGTCAAAAGGAAAAAGACATAAATGAGTCAGATTTATTCATCTAGTGTTAAACATGAACAAAATATTCCTAAGAAAAGAATTATTCTTAACTGACCCTTTTTATTCAACTCAAGCACAAGGAAAGTCAAGAATCTTTAACCAGGTTAAAAGCTCATTGAGAATCAAGAAATCTCTTTTCCAAAAGTGGCAAAAGGCATCAACCAGGTGAAAAAGACAATTCAGTCCCAACAAAACCTGAAAAAACGTTCATAATAGAAAAATGAAGACGAGTTCAAGTTCTTGAAGCCAGAAAATGAATGTAATGCCATAAGATCAGATCAAAGCTCAGAACTTCTTTCTTTTTGAACTTTGTATTTCAGCTCTTCTGAGGTGAAGTGTTTATGGTCCTGAATTCTGACACTGTGAAGTGAGTCGTGCTTCTTGTCACTTTGTCATTTCCCTTCGTGCATAAGTTTAGCTCAGTCCCTGAAATGATTCACAACTCTTCATAACTTTCACAATCACAGCAAAATCGCCAGTGTTAAAAGGGTCAAATAAACTCTCACAGTCTTTATATAATCCACACTATGAGAGTGTGGACTATATATACACTGTGAGTGTTGATTTGACCTTTTTAACACTGGCGATTTTACTGTGGCACTATCCAGAGATTATACATTACAACTTCAGTGAATTTAAATCTTGTTGCAGTTTTGAATAATTATTTCAAACTGGATAATTAACTACAAAACAACATATAATGTCAATGTTTTTAATGACCTTTGAAAGTGAACAGTGCTGGCTTTATTCTTTAGCCGTTGTCCTTCAGTGTTCAGTAACTCCACCTCTGTCATGTCACTGTGAATGACCCTTGACCTCTTCTCACGTGACTGTGAACAATGGAATAGTTCTTAGAAAATCCCAAACATTCCGCTCCTTACACAATCCCTGGACCGTGAGCCATGCGGTCCATGGCCATGAGTGAGTCAGGAGAGGCCGAGTGTGTTTCTTAAAATCTGACTTTGCGTCTAATCATTTATTACAACTAAAAGCTATTATTGATTTCTTCATTTGCTTGTTTGCTTTGTCTCAAACCCCGCAATAGTTATCGAAACTTTCTTTAAAAAAAAAAAATCAAAATCAAAAAGATTTTATCGTGAACGAGAATAGGAATTGTTCAATAGGTTTTACAAATTAAAAGCTCATAAGAAACATATGATTTTTCATCGTCAATGCATTCAGTAGCCTACATTTTTCACTTATACTTTAAGAATATTCTGAAGCTCAGCCTTAGACCATTCTCACGCGAATTGTGATTCATTCAAAATATAGACCACATATACTGTACACACAGAACCATAACCATAACCAACACACACAGTCTATAAACACAAACAACAGCGAGGGAGGATTTTCCTTATTTAAAAACAGTGACTCTTAATATGACATTCTACAAGTCACTGAGATAAAAGATCATATTGTAAACAGCACACATCAGATGATAGAATGAAGCAGAAATTACTAGTCTTTTCCATATCAAAAAGAACAGAAAAAGCATCTACAACACCCGCTGGATCAAGACACTTGCACATGGAAATACAAATTAATGGGACAAGCCAATATATTATAATATATAATATACCAAATATATGATACGTATATGTTAGTCTGTTCATTGGCATACATTGCTTCATTTCAGCTTCAAGATTGGTCTACTAAAATTACTGAAGCTTTCGCTCCCCCTAGTGTCAAGAAATCAAAGCACACATGATATGTTCAGAAAGGACGTGGCGCCACCTATTGGATTTATGAGGAAAATTAATTATAATAAATACTCTCCGAGCATTATTGAGAAATTGTTTGGTTATAGTTACGACAACGCATTATTTGTAAAGCATTTTAAAAATAGAAAATATTTCTAATTTGTTTTAATCCGAGTATTAGGACGGCATCAACAACAGCAGCCAAAATATTAATAATAATAAAACAAAATGCAACAATTATAGAGTAGCGGAAAACACTCCCTGTGCCTCAATCAGCTCCCTTGTTCAGTAGTCAGGGCACAGATCAGTGAGTCAGCCATTTTAAAGACTGTCACGTTCACAAAATCCTTCCCGTGCACTGAAACGTTCGTTCCCTAACAATTACCACAAGGCACTACTGCAAAACCCACGGCGCATCCATGCTCTCTAACGTCAAAATCCCGCTCCATATATGCTTCAAAATGCGTCGCGAGAACTCGTAATCCACGATCACGTGATCACTAAACGGAACTCACTTCCTTGAGTACCCTTCGCTAACGCACTTATGAAAGGGCCCTTTGAAAACCTTCAAAACTGTTTTAGTTTTTTCAAGTTTCTTATTCTGTGTTTTTATATTTAAAATAAAAATCAAGATCAGTATGGCAGAAAGTAATATATGATGGTTTTGAATGTGTTATTTTGTTTTTTGTATTTTTTTTATTTCTTTTATATTTTGTATTATTATTTAATTGGTATATTGTTATTCATCTTTCTCTTATTTTATATATTTATTTGTTTATATTGTATAATTATGGTGCTTTTGTTACTTATATTAATCTCTAATAAAAAAAATAATTCCCTTCGTGGAGGGATTCAGGTGTAAAACTTTAGTTTGAAATGCCCCTACAAATGGTGACCTCTCAGCGAAGGGCCCTTCAAGGGCGCATACATGTCGTCTGGAAATGCCCATGGAATCATGCATGCACCATGCACTATCGGCCCTGGCCCAAATGGCGCACTCCGATCTTGTGGACCTCCTCCGAGTCCACACTTGGTGACGTCAGGAAGTGCAGACCTATAGGGCACTAGGCACGAGTCCACAAGGGTACGTGGGAGTGCATTTTGGGACAGACTTGAGGTCATCACGCCGGAAAGAGCAAGCGGTGCGTTCTAACCACTCTCGCGGTACTTTGTTGTCATTCGCTGATCAGTCTGCGCAGCGCCGCGCCACGTGAAGTCGACCACACTTGTAACCATTGTTGTTATTTGGGAGAATTGGGACTGGAGCTGCCTGTTTTTATAGTTCTGTATTTCATATGTTAATATGCCACCCGAGCATTATGCAATCGATACTTATGTTTGTAATGCAACTGCTTATGTATATTTGTTTATTTGTATACACTAGTGGTTCCCAAACTGGGGTACGCGTACCCCCGGAGGTACGCCAGATGACGGACGGGGTACGTGAACAAAATCCTGAAATCTACTGTTTACTTAATTATAACGCACCTGACAATCAAGGCATGTTTTTCTCACAAGCTAAATATAAAGACGTGCTCCCTCTAGTGCACACACAGCAAAATAGTAGTCACTTAGTGCCATAAAAGGTCAAATTCATGACATCCAATCAAAAAATATGCGTCCACTCATGCGTAAGCGCACGTGTTTACGTACCGCATGTGACTTCGCACAAAAATTGCTGACAGACTTCTGGATACTAGCTTTGCATGCAGAGTATTGTGCCTTAGCCGATCGCGCTTTGAAAACATTACTGCCCTTCTCCACAACGTATCTTTGGGAGAGTGGGGTTTCAGCACTTGCACACATAAAGAACAAATATCGACACAGACTCTGCATAGAGAATGATTTGAGACTCAGACTTTCTCCGATACAACCAAACATCACAGAGTTATGCAAGTCATTTCAAGCACATCCATGTCATTCAGCAGTGAGTCATTTATTTATATACGAGTCATATATCATTTATTGTTTGATAAAAGAAAATTACATGTATTTAGAATGCAAATAAAAAAAGTTTGAGACCACAATTGTGACTGTAAGAAAGGGGGTACGCAGAATGATGTTAAGTCCCGGGAGGGGGCGGTGGGTTGGTACGCCATAGTAAAAAGTTTGGGAACCACTGGTATACACTATACTTAATGTGCATAATGTGCTCTTAATATGCATATATGTGACCCTGGATCACAAAACCAGTCTTAAGTAGCACGGGAACATTTTTAGTAAAAGACAAAAATACATTGTGTGGGTCAAAATTATCGATTTTTCTTTTATGCCAAAAATCATTAGGATATTAAGTAAAGATCATGTTCCATGAAGATATTTTGTACATTTCCTTCCTTAAATATATAAAAACTTTATTTTTGTGAGTGGATGGTCTGCCACAGTGCCCCTGATTAACAACTTCAAAGGCAATTTTCTCAATATTTTGATTTTTTTGCGCTCTCAGATTCCTCAGTTTTAAACGATTGTATCTAAGCCAGATATTGTCCTATTCTAACAACTCATATATCTACAGAAAGTTGACTTATCCAGCTTTCACATTATGTAAAAATCTCAATTTCGAAAAATTGACCCATAAGACTGGTTTTGTTGTCCAGGGTCACATATGTTGTTATTTAATATGTCTCTATAATACAGAAGCTGTGTTGTTCAGCTTTACAGAGCCCAGAGACAACTAGATGTAGATCTACAACAAAACATGGCTTATTACCTTAAGAAAGAAAATGCACTGCATTCAAAGTTTTTATTCTTGAATAGCTGGCTTAATAGAAAATAAATACGCAATAATGTGAAGTAATGTATTCATTAATTTTGAATTCGATCAAAACGTATATTTAAAAATGTATCCGTCATGTTTACGCATATGCTTGACATCCACGACACTCCTCCCATCCGTTCAGTGATTGGGCGCTCGCAAGGATTCCTGGGTAAAGGACTTCAGTGGAGTCTCGCTCAATGCGGGCTTCGCCGAAGACCGCATCGATATGGCGTTATTATAATGACAAATGTCGCGAGCGCATTATTACAAGGCGAGAGCGCATTCTTGTCATACGAGCGCGCGAATCTCTCCGCTCGCACGCCGATTTCCTTTGCTCGTGCACAAAACTGGACGCGCGCTTCCAACTATACGCTGCTCTCTTATGAATTTTCTCTCCTCTCGCTCAGTGAGCGTGTGCGCACTCAAAATGCGTTCCGTGCGTCCACGAATCTTTTGGTACTCTTGCTCTCAAGAGGTCCTCCTGTGTGTTCCAGGCATTATAGGCTGTCAAAAGTAGTCAACCAATCAGGGATAGGCTTCCACGGCGGGCCAAAAGCGCGCGTCCAGTTTTGTGCACGAGCAAAGGAAATCGGCGTGCGAGCGGAGAGATTCGCGCGCTCGTATGACAAGAATGCGCTCTCGCCTTGTAATAATGCGCTCTCGACATTTGTCATTATAATAACGCCATACATCGAGGGCACAAAGGAGGCGCTCGCGACCAGACTTCTGAGCGCTAAAAAGACTTGGCGAGCACGCGCAATTTAAGTCCACATGAAGTGCGCCATTTGGAACAGGGCCCAAGTCATCTGCGACGGTATTTTTTGCCTCTCTATCGCCATCTGTGTTTAGAACATAAAACCGCAGGTTACTTCCTTCACGTGTGTTCAAGTCAAACTGACATGTCCTGTAAACATCCAGTTCACCACACATCGTAATTGAAAGGTTGGTGAAACGGAGTAAGGTAAGAACAGGATTTTCAACACTGTCAGTAGCCCACATTGTATGTACTTGCTCAGTACTAAACTAATGTTAGTTTCTTTTGAACCCAAAAACGTCACGGAGTGTATACACGTTAGTCCATTTAAAATTTCATGACGTAGCCTACGTAAATACGTGACGTATTTAAATGAATGCAGTAGGCTACCATATACTCGTTTCCATTGTGGACAATTAACATTTTCAAGGACATTTAACTCAAATCTTTTTTTTTAAGTGAAGGGTTAAAATATATTGCGAGCAAGTAACAGAGTTATAAAATTGAAGCATTCTAGTTTTCTGCAGCTTCGGTGTAAAATTCTGCCACACTGTGATTGGCTGACTTGATATTCAGTGAGAACACGTGTGGATGTTCATTAATGAGCTTTAACTCCGTGTTCTCTGTGTGCGGTCCAATGCTCAGACATGGTTTGGGATTGTTGAGCGACTGATTACCTAAGTTTGAATTCTGTATTTGCTTGTTTAACTTGCTTATGTTTCACCGTGAATGTTATGTGATTTATTGTATGCTAAATTTAATTGGGAGTTTCTTGATCTTATGTTTGGTTGACTCTATAAACTGACTTGTATATTCAGTTTGAGATGTTTGCTTTGCGTTGTTTATTAATGTTTGTATTGTTGTTTCTATTCTGTTTATGTTTTGTTAGAAACCAACAATCACTACCAGAATGTTAAATCGTCTCCAAGTTGATGAATAAACTGTGGAAATGGATATGATGACTCGAGTTTTAATGGACAGCAATTTACCTAAACCAGTCCTAGAGCCTTTTAAATTCAAACATTCAATGCCTTGTTTGTCATCAACATTTTTATATCTCCTAAACTTTCTCTTATACTTTGTATAATACGAAGAACCTACTTATATTTATAAACATAGCCTAATGAAATAATCAAAATTATTTGATTTATCATCGTGATTTGTCAGTCACTTTATTTGCCACGACAGACAAGCATTCCTTTTAAACACACGTAAGTAGGCTTGGGAATCGTTTTAATTTTATCGATTCCAATTCCGATTCTGCTTATCGATTTCGATTCTTATCTTTTCCTCGTTTCGATTCCACAGTTGAAGTAAAACATTTAGATATCAACCTGTATGGTCATTCAGCCTGCTTATTGACTTGTTTGCAAAATATATTTATATATTTATGAGCAGCGTTTTGTGTATATTTACACATAGAAACACACCTTTTCTGATTTATTACAATTTGTATTATCATAGTTGAACTACATCATGGTTAAACTGCAGTTACTATAATGCAACTATGGTTCATTTGTGATTCCTGTGCTTTAATGCAAATTCTATAGCTAAACTATGCTTACTATAGTAAAAAACATCGATAATTTTCATGAGGGCTTTTATTGAGATATCAGCAGATCATGCAACGCATGTACTTTTCTGAAAATATGCACACGGGAATTGATAAGAGGAATTCAAATTTTAATCTCAAGTATCCGATTCCTATTCCTTTCGATTCCGATCCGATTCCTAGCCTAGCCGATTCCAAATTGGAATTGATTTTAGATTCCCAACCCTACAGGTAAGTCACATGCTTGTGTCCAAACCCACCTGATCCCCCACATCCACCCGTTCACTCATTTTTAAGTAGTTTGCCATCTAGTGGACAAAAGAACATTTTCGACAGTACTGTCTATGGTGAATTCAAGCCTCTTTTGTCATGTTTTTGGTACCCCATTGAAAATGAGAAGTTCTATCTCAAGGGGCTGTCCTTTCAATAAATTAAATGATGTATGTTCTACAGATATCGTTTTTATTTTATTTATGTAACATAAAATCACATCATTCACTGTGATGGTATTCTGCATCCGGATGAAAAACTGGAAAGACATTTTCTGATTGTTATGTTTTTAACTGTTGTCGTACCTGTTGCTCACTATGTCGTCTCTTCACCGTTGACCTTCACATCAAAGGCAGGACAAACTTTTCTTCATGAACTTTCTGTCAGAATCAAATCAAAGCCATATGACGTCCAGGAACAATAAAAATTGAAACAAAAAGTGTCAGTTTGTCGTTGTCAAATGTTACTGTACCAGTTATGTGCTGATGTACACCTGTAGTTACTCTGACCTCATACAACCACTCAAAACCTTAACACCGCCATTACAAAAAAAGACATTTATTCAATTGCGCTATAGTATTTTATTTTTCATTTAAACAAAAAATATGAATTGTATACTCTCATTATCTTTACATCAGAATCAGAAGGAGCTTTATTACCAATTATGTTTACACACACAAGGAATTTGACTTGATGACAGGAGCTTCTAGTGCAGAAGAAAGTCTACACATGGTGCAGTCAGATGAAAGAGATACACTAAGATAGAAAAACCTGAAAATTAAATCATAGATTTAATGCATTACGTATAGAAATACTGGCCGTTGCTCAATATGCGTTCTTCAGCGGCCGTGTGTGCTGGTGTTCGCTCTACGTCATCAATAACCGTCAAAGTCCGGTTCCAAAACTCAAGAACAGAGAACACATGAAAGTACCCGGAAGTGTTCTTGATATCAAGGATATATCGAATGCAGCCTTGCACGCCTACGGAATCCACTTGAAGTCCCCGAAGTCACTGCGGTGCGTCCATCCAAGTTCGTTCTTCTGAGGCTGCATCGCAAGACCGGTCTCCACGAGAAATGGCCAATGTGCACTATGCACTAGGCCACTAAACATGACATCTACATAGACAGCGTGATCTTTTGCATTTGGTTCGATTGGAGAGATTAGACTTTTTTTCTCATAAGGTTTCTCAGAATTTCATGCGTCATCGTTTTCTTTTAGAACAAACCCTGTTTGATTTGCCTCCAAAGATCTCTTGTTTCTCAGAAGTTTGGATTGTGGAGGGCAGGAGCAGT
Organism: Triplophysa rosa; assembly: GCF_024868665.1. Classification (NCBI taxonomy): domain Eukaryota; kingdom Metazoa; phylum Chordata; class Actinopteri; order Cypriniformes; family Nemacheilidae; genus Triplophysa; species Triplophysa rosa. The sequence continues at coordinate 570,980 of NC_079893.1, forward strand.
TCACTTCTCTGTCAGTCTCTTCTCAGAAGACTGTGACCTCTGGCATCTGTAAACGGGTTATAAAACACTGAAAACAAAACCACACACACCGCTTTACAGCCGTTTATTATCTCAATACTGCATTTGTCCTCCTTTGGCGTGTCATTATCATGACCAGAGCAGACAGACGTTTTAGTTTAATGTCATAATTGTCTTGCAATCATTTTTTTGTTGCAACTGAACTTTTTAAAATCTTAAAAATCTACATCCTGTTATGCAAAAATGATAATGATTTTTTCCTTGTTGGTTCATTTTTGTTAAAGTATCTAAGATGCACTTGTGACTCAAGCAAAAGTTTCCATTTGCTCTTTATTTAATCTCATCAATGTCTAGGAGAAGTAATTGTGAAATTATAGAGATCTCATCTGTTTTTTATTTCATGAGTGTGCACTTGTATTTGTGTGACAGAAATAGATGGTTTTGTCATCTGAATCTTGGAGCCAGACATCTCTATTGATTTCTTTCTCTCTTCTTGTGTACGTCCTCTTCTCAAGTCTACATTAGCTATTCCTTAGTTTGATTTGTTCATTAAACATGTGTTTCTGTAACATTCTCGGAGGAAAAAGACAAGTGCACGCATTGCTTACAATGCCACAAAGAGATTCTGAATAAATCACCTCAATTCTGAGTATTACAACAGTGTTTGTTTGGGTTAACTCATGAACCGCCTACTTCAGAGACCTGACAGATCCCTTTAAAAGGCTTTGATGCTCATTACAAACTCCATATCACATGTTAATAAGTGGCAGACGTTTATTATAAACAAATACAACAAACAAACAAAAATAACAAAATATAGCTGCAAGCAAAAATGATGAGGCAAGTATGTAAACTGAACAAAATAACCAAAAGAATGAGATGAAAGCAGGAGTATTAGAGTTTGAGAGGAGATGTCAACAATGTTTCAAACTGACCTCTTATTTGTCAAGTCTGCAATCAAAAGTCAATATTATTAAAGATCTTAATATCAACTCAAACATTTCTCACCCAATTTCAGATCATGTTACCTCTACGTTGTCTCACTTTTTATGTTTTTATTTCTCCTAAGCAATTTTAAATCAAACTCTACTGGTTCCAATGCATTCAAAGGTCTCTCATGTAGTGTATAAATATATCTTGACCAGACAAACCACACCGGCTGACCCTTATCACCAGCAGAGCTTTATCAGATTATCAGACAAAATAACCAGCATAGACCAACTTGGACCAGCACAGAAGTTCATACTGGTCTAGGCAGGATGTCTCGCTTCGGATTCTGATCGAGGTTTTAATTCTGATGTTCCATTAGATTTGTATTGTATAGTATGTTTTTTAATTAAACAGAAACTCTTATGGCAGTGTGAAGGACATGAGGTCTGTGAGACTCTGTTGACTGGCAACAGAAAGCAAACCGTTTACATAACACATAACACACATCATAATGTCCATCCCACACTGACATTCAGAGTTCTTACGGCTTCAATTTGCCCACATACGACATGGATGTTAATCCACATATTTATTAAAGAAGATTTGTTGGCAAAGCACAACAAATCATTGTGCTTTGCACAAAGTGATCATCAATCACTTTCCGTGCAACTGGAAAATTGGCCAGAAATTATAAAGACAAGTTGAAGAAAAATTATAAAGCCACCAGCATACATTTCCATACAGGTCAATGCTGGTAAATGGTGGTGATTGATTTTTGATTCTAGACCAGATGATGGGTCAGTATGGCCATCACTGTACGCCTGCTCAACCAATGTGTTCTTATTGGTGATACTGGTTAACCTTAGCAAGTTAAAGGAAGAGTTCACCCCCAATTCAAAACTCTGTCATTTTTCATTTACCTTCAAATGGTTCAAAACCTTTCTTCTGTGGAACACAAAAGAAGATAATTTGAGAAATGTCTCAGTGGTTTTGTGTCCATACAATGGAAGTCAATGGGGGTCAATGTTGTTTGGTTATCCACGTTCTTCAAAATAGCTTCTCTTGTGTTTTGCAGAAGAAAGTAAGTCATACAGGTTTTAAATGACATGAAGGTGTAAATGATGATATATATATATATTTAGAAGCACCATCCCATACTGGTCTATAAAGCAGGAAACATTCAAACATGAAAAAAGACACCTGCAATACATGAAAGACTACAAACTTTTATAGTAATATTTCTCATCTGTACGACCAAGCAGAATTTTATCCAACAGCGGTGAATGAAGTATGTCAACAAAACGTTCAAAGTTTCTAAGAAGCCATTAAATATCAGCCTGAAATCTATCAAAGTGAACTGTTTGCTCCGTTCCAGCACATTTCACCTTCTTTTTGTAGAAAAAAGCTACGCAAACTTAAACTTTAGTATTGTAAAATGTATAGACATGTCCCAAAAAACCCCAAATGATTTAATAATCCTTATGTCAAGATTGTTTTAATACTAACATTAAAATTAACAATATTATAAAATGAATATTTAAAACTAAAAACTGCTGACAAATGACATGACAAAAAACAAAAGTAAACTGTTATTTGCAACTCACTACTGTACATACAGTATATCTATTGCTTAGACACCAAAATATTACATAGGCAATATATATCTTTTACCATAGTTGTATTATAGTAAAAGTGTAGTAACCATGTTTGTTGTCCAGCTGATTACCGTTTGTATAACCACAGCTTTACTACGAATACCATGGTTAAACTCTGGTAACTGTAGTAAAACCATGGTTCATTTGACTATACACTTTACAATATATTTTACTATAGTAACCAGGGCATTAAAGCACTTCTTACTGTCAAAAATGACCTATATGGATGAAGGTTACAATCAAAGGTTAAAGATGACAGTTGTTTAACTCCTCCCAAAAGTCCTCAGGACTCCTTCCAAAACACAGGTGAGTTGGCAGAATATAAATTTGGTGAACCTGACGTTGACACACAGGGACCCGTGTCTCCGGAGAGCCTAGTAGGAAGTGGGTTTCTGAAAGATCCAGAGTTTGGCTTGAGATCAATCAAGAACATGGGGCTCGGCGTGAGTGGATTATATCTTGTGTCAAGTGCTTTAGATGATGGTCCTCAGGTTGGGATGCTGATAGACATCCATGGACAAACCATACTGGCTACCAGCACCACCAGCTGAGTTTTATCAGATTATCAGACACAATAACATCAAACCTGCACAACCTTTTCTCAACAGAGATGTCTTTATTGGGATGAGGTAAACTGTTGGTTATATATATATATATATATATATATTCTGTGTTTTTATTAGACGGGGAATGATAAATACCAGCTGGCAGCAACTTCAGAAAAGGAAATCAAAAAGCCCAAGAAGGTGAAAAGAAACAAGAAGGATGTGGATGACCTCAAGAAAGAAGTCGATCTGGTGAGAAATCCTTATACATACAGCTATGAAATGACAATCGTCACAAAGTTCAAGACTCGCTTGAGTTATATTCACAAAAAGATGTTTTGTTCTTCTGCAGGATGACCACAAGTTGACTTTGGATGAACTTCAGCGCAAACACAGCACCGACCTGAACAAGGTGAGAAAAGGTTTTGAGACACTTTCAGCAATGATCAAATGTATTATTACTCCTCTAAAGCTTTGTATGAGTATGATCAACTTTAGTTTAGAATACTGCACTTATGCACTCAAACTTGCTTTCCAGACTGAAATGTTTTTACGTTAAGCTTAAGCTACTTTACCTATTTAGGCAAAAATGATATGTAAAAAAATGCAAAATTTACCAAAAAACAACAACAACATCATAATCTCTGGTTTCAGATTTAACAAAGTTAGTTCATCATCTTTTTGTGTTTTAAATAGGGGTGTAACGATACGCTCAGATTAAATACGATACACGATACTGGGTTTATGATTACGATTGCTTCTCGGTATTAGTAAAAAAATGTAATATGAAACCGACAGATTATAACCCAAAAACATTACACATTTTTTGTAACATTGTTATTTTGTTAAAGAATTGACTATATTCGTGGTTTATTTAAACCATTTTTATGTAAACTACAAAATTGAATAGATCTGGCGCTAAAAATTTAAATAAAAAAAAACATTGTAAGAATGTTAAGAACAAGATGTTGAAGTGCTAACAGTCCATTTATCTACTGTTGCCGAATCATGTTCTAGATCAGTGGTTTTCAACTGGTTTGGCCATGGGACCCATTCTGCCATGGTCATCAATCCGCGACCCACTTTTTAGGATATACCATGTCATGTAGTTTGTTCTAAAAAAACGAGTGACTAATACCAAAATACCTATATAACAGATTTGTGACTAATATAACTATTACTGATGAATAAACAACCTTTAAGTTAAGGTTAAGGCTATTAAATAGCAGTCCCAAACTAGCTTTTTAGTCAAATCGTTGGTTTGAGACACCACCGTAAAATAAACATATACAATATAACACAAAGTGAAAATAACATGGCATTTTGGGGTTATGGAAACAAGAGGTACCATGGTGAATACGCAATACTAACATGAACCGTTAATAAAAGATGAATATAAATATCATACCTTCCCAGCTAAAATAACACACAAAGTACCAGTTATGTGATTTTTAGGTACTTTTGTTTCACACGTTGCATGCCATGCTCGTAGTTTGCTTTGTGCTTCAGTGAACACAGCACGCGCCGTATCGTATAGCACTGTATAACGTCTTGACAGGACAGGATAGTTCGCTTTTCTGAGGTGAAAGACTTTTATTTTGAAAAAAGTTCATAAAATAACAATAGAATAATGACAGTGACATTCAACTTGACAACATCTCACCTGCATCTGCCAACAGCTTTCACGCACCTCTTTCAAAATAAAAGTCATGCATCAAAAAAACATTGTTGTTTCTTAGACTGTACACTCCGCGACCCACTTAGAAACACTGTTCTATATACTGTAAGGTATCTTTAACTTGATTATTTTCACAACAGGGTTTGTCTGTATCCCGTGTGAGAGAGGTCTTAGCCCGTGATGGACCCAATGCTCTGACCCCACCTCCTACCACTCCTGAATGGGTGAAGTTCTGCACACAGCTCTTTGGTGGATTTCAAACGCTGCTGTGGTTTGGTGCTTTCCTTTGCTTCATGGCATATGGACTCCAGGCTGCCTCAGAAGAAGAACCCGCGAATGACAATGTATGAGAGAAAAAATGCTTTGGCTTCTGTAATCATACTTATAAATAGTTCATATATCATTTCATTTCCCATTGTCTTTTCTTTACAGTTGTATCTGGGACTCGTGCTTGTTTTCGTTGTCATCGTCAATGGAGGGTTCTCGTACTATCAAGAGGCCAAGAGCTCGAAGATCATGGAGTCTTTCAAAAATCTTGTCCCTCAGGTGTGAAAATTAAATAGTACATTTTCAAGCATCATTACTTCAGTTTAATCGTTGGAAAAATGTTACTATAAAGTAAAGATGCACCTATATATGGTTGATAAAAGCATTTTTTTACACTATTGGCTGTCAGGGTCAATAAATAAAAAATAAAAAGGGCCTAAATGTATTTATGAAATGTAATGGGGCAAAAAGTGTAAAATATCTTTACAGTAAAGCAAATTTGATCCAAAATATAAACACTGATATTTGAAAATGTACTTGAGAGTAAAAATACTCACTACTGTCCACCTCTGCAAAATGTGCATTTAGCAATTCTTCTGCCATATGTCCAATTGAGTAAAAATACATGATTTCATTGTCATCATCACGCAGCAAGCGCTTGTTATCCGCGAGGGAGAGAAAAAGATCATCAATGCCGAGGAGGTAGTCGTTGGTGATCTGGTGGAGGTCAAAGGTGGAGACCGAATCCCGGCTGATCTTCGTATCATTTCCTCACAAGGATGCAAGGTAACATCTAAACCACAATCTCAAACATTAAATGATCCCTAAGGTCCTAACCTTTTTATAAATCATCTCTCTCTTTTTTCTCAGGTGGACAACTCTTCGCTCACTGGTGAATCTGAGCCTCAGTCTCGTACTGCTGACTTCTCTCATGAAAACCCACTGGAGACGAGAAACATTGCCTTCTTTTCCACCAACTGTGTTGAAGGTACAAAATTAAGACATCTAGGGACGGTTTCTGGACAGGGATTAGATTAAGCCAGGACCAGACCATAGTTAAATTAGGATGTTTAAGTCGTTTGAGAAAAACAAACCTTGGAAAAAACAATCTCGAAACAAAACAATCACACTAATATATTTTAAGATATGTCAGTGTAGATTGTTTTCAATCAAGACAACCGCCCCCTAAAGCCTGAAGTAAAGTTCCCTTTTTACACGTACGCGAGGGACAGCTGGAATTTTGTTACCTCGTTTGTTAACTCCATTTCTTGCAGTAATTAGTTTAACCACCAGGTGGCAACCGTGTCCTGGGAGCATCGATTCAAGGTATTAGAAGAAAACCTGACCCCTGTAGGCCTTTAAAAGTATTGCAATATGTCATAATGCCCATGCGACAAAACCGTACGATCACACACGCATTAAAGAAGAAGTATACCACAGGCATTAGGTAACATTTTCCAATGGCTGTGGACAAAAATGAGCGACTAAAACCTTTAACATAATGACATTATTTTAGGTACCGCCAGGGGTGTTGTCATCAACACCGGTGACCACACCGTCATGGGTCGTATCGCCAGTCTCACCTCCAGCCTTGAAGCTGGACAGACACCGATTGCTAGAGAGATCGAACACTTCATCCACATCATCTCTGGTGTGGCTGTTTTCCTGGGTGTGTCCTTCTTCATTCTCTCTATGATTCTTGGATATGGCTGGTTGGAAGCCGTTGTTTTCCTCATCGGAATCATTGTCGCTAATGTACCCGAGGGTCTTCCTGCCACTGTAACTGTAAGTCAGAATGTAGTTCCAAAAACTTAAATGCTAGGAACAAATGTGAACCAAAAATGTCCAATAATCTTGTGTCTACTCACATAGGTGTGTCTGACTCTGACCGCCAAACGTATGGCAAAGAAGAATTGTCTGGTGAAGAATCTTGAAGCTGTGGAGACTCTCGGCTCAACCTCCACCATCTGCTCGGACAAGACAGGAACTTTAACCCAGAACCGGATGACCGTGGCTCACATGTGGTTTGACAACCAGATTCATGAAGCAGACACCACGGAGAACCAGAGCGGAACCTCATTTGACACAAGCTCTCCGACTTGGGTGGCCCTCGCTCGTGTCGCTGGCCTGTGCAACCGCGCTGTTTTCCGTGCCGAACAGAGCAACCTGCCAATTCTTAAGGTGTGCTATGAATAGTATATATTTTTAAAGACACTAAGTAGTGCTATTGTGGTTTAAACTTGAATAATATCTCCTTTGCAGCGAGAAACAGCTGGCGATGCCTCCGAGTCTGCTCTGTTGAAGTGTATTGAGCTTTCCTGCGGTTCGGTGAAAGAAATGAGACACAAGTACACCAATATTGCTGAGATACCTTTCAACTCCACCAACAAATACCAGGTATTTCATACTCTGAGAGATTCTCTGTAGATCAGATGGTACAGATTTGACTAGTCTGGCTAACAGCATCTAATCTGCTTCGCTCTAGCTCTCAGTCCACAAGAATCCCAATTCCTCAGAGTCTAAACACCTGCTGGTGATGAAAGGAGCCCCTGAGAGAATCCTGGACCGATGCTCCTCTATTCTCATCCAAGGAAAAGAGCAACCTCTGGAAGATGAATTGAAAGATGCTTTCCAGAATGCTTACGTAGAGCTCGGAGGTCTTGGAGAAAGAGTGCTGGGTAATGCCACCTCATAACACTCTGTTATCGCTGCCAAAGTATAACACACATTGGTCATTCCTGGTTCTTTCTCACAGGTTTCTGCCACTTTTCCCTCCCTGATGACCAGTTCCCTCAAGGTTTTGCATTTGATACAGATGAAGTGAACTTCCCCACAGAGAATCTGTGTTTTGTCGGCCTCATGTCCATGATCGACCCGCCTCGCGCCGCCGTTCCAGATGCCGTGGGCAAGTGCAGGAGTGCTGGAATCAAGGTGCTTATTCAAGATCCACGACCTAAATTTGTGTGAATCTGTCTACCTCAAATGATCTACATCTAAATCCTATATGACAGGTTATCATGGTTACTGGTGACCATCCGATTACGGCTAAAGCTATCGCAAAGGGTGTCGGCATCATCTCTGAAGGCAACGAGACTGTGGAAGATATCGCTGCACGTTTAAACATTCCTGTCGGAGAGGTTAATCCAAGGTAAACTGCTTATCCCAACAACATTATTTTCTGATTTAATACTTTAGATGTCCGCTAACACAAAGTTCACTTCCAGAGATGCTAAAGCTTGTGTGGTCCATGGAGGAGAATTGAAGAGCATGTCTGAGAATGAGCTGGATGACATCCTCCAACATCATACTGAAATCGTGTTTGCTAGAACGTCTCCACAACAAAAACTGATCATAGTGGAGGGTTGTCAGCGACTGGTACTATTCAACCAATCCTGGTCATACTAGATGATTTTACTCCGATCTGTGTGACAAGCTTTTTCGTCTTTATCAGGGTTCCATCGTGGCTGTGACGGGTGATGGTGTGAATGACTCTCCCGCTCTGAAGAAGGCTGATATCGGTGTGGCTATGGGCATCTCTGGATCTGACGTGTCCAAACAGGCCGCTGACATGATTCTGCTGGACGACAACTTTGCCTCAATCGTCACTGGAGTGGAAGAAGGTATGAAATAGTGATTTGAATTATGAAGATGAAAAATGAAAAACTGATACTTATTCTACAATGCGTGTCTTTTACATCAGGCCGTTTGATCTTTGACAACTTGAAGAAGTCTATTGCCTACACACTGACTAGTAAGATCGCAGAGATGTCACCGTTCCTCATGTTTGTCCTTGTGGGTATTCCTCTTCCTTTGGGCACAGTCACCATTCTCTGCATTGACCTGGGCACCGACATGGTAAGAGAAATAACACATCATTTCATGCAACTTTTAGAATTGACCTTCCATTTGTTCACAGTTTTAACTTTGCCGCAGATTCCAGCGATCTCGTTGGCCTATGAGAATGCAGAAAATGACATCATGAAGAGACAACCCAGAAACGCTCAAACGGATCGACTGGTGAACGAGAGGCTCATCAGTATGGCCTATGGTCAAATTGGTAAGAGTGGGCTAATATCAACAAAAAGCTCTTAACAATTTTAACTTTATCCACTGCTTGGAAAGATTTAAAAGTATCAAAATGTTTATTGTACACTTCATTGAACTTTTGTTGTCCGCTGTTTTTGGTACAGGCATGATCCAAGCACTCGCAGGGTTCTTCACCTACATTGTTGTTATGGGTGAGAGTGGATTCTGGCCCAGTCTTCTGCCAGGACTACGAGTCGGCTGGGAGGATAGATCCATCAGCGATCTTGAGGACAGTTATGGCCAGCAATGGGTATGTGTCTTAGCTTTGACTAAACCATTCCTCTATCATTCCTTGACTGAACAGGTGTGAACTCTTTAAAAACGCAGGGACAATTGACCCTAAACGTATAAATAATCAAGTAAATATTCGTATAAATACGTATGTTTTTATGCTTTCTCTTGGCTTTTTAGACCCACGAGAGCAGAAAAATCATCGAGTTCACGTGCCACACAGCCTTCTTCATCAGTATTGTGGTCGTGCAGTGGGGAGACTTAGTCATTGTAAAGACCAGGAAAAATTCCATCATACAACAAGGAATGAAGTACGTAAACATAGAGAAGTCACAGAATATCGGTCTGTTTATATCTGTTTTTGCAGACAGTGTGTTCAGTTCTAGCTTGTTTTATCTCTAAAAGATCTCAATTTCCAATTTTCCATTCCTATCATTTGTCTCTTTTTTCATTCATAGAAACAAAGTCCTCATCTTCGCCTTTTTTGAGGAAGCTGCCCTGGCAGCGTTCCTGTCCTACTGCCCGGGTATGGACGTGGCTGTCAGAATGTATCCTCTCAGGTAGACGAACATATTTCATCTGATTTTCAAATGTTTATATGACTACGAAAAGATTCAACTGCTCGGTTAAGCATTGAAAATTATTACATTTTTTCATCTAGACCATTGTGGTGGTTCTGTGCCTTCCCATATTCACTGCTCATCTTCATCTATGATGAAGTTAGAAAATACATTCTGCGGCAGAATCCAGGAGGTAAAAACAGATACAGCCTACAGATTTTATCAACCATAAAGTTGATAGTTTTGCCACATATCACATATTTCCCCCCGAGATTAATGTCAAAATAACTTGAATATCTGTGCTTTTTTCAGGCTGGGTGGAAAGTGAAACATACTACTGACACAAGATGGTCTTTTGCAAACACGTGCAAAGAGATGTTGTATGTGGTGTGCAAATACAAATAAATGTGTCATTTAAAGTTTGTGTGCTGAATATTTTCTTTTTTAATGCTGAATAAAAAATAAGGGTGGGGACAACCATTTACAAAAGTGTTAAAACAGGAAATCTGTCTGTTTAATAAACAATAATCAAAAAATCTATTATTTAGATAAGTAAGTAAGTAAATTATTTTCAGTGACATTATATTGCATGCAATACTACTCCTTAAAGTAAAAATATAGAGAATTGTAATACTTTTAAAGGACCAGAGAACACACTGACAGATAAAACAAAGTTCAATTTACAGTTTTTTTCAACTGCTTACACACATTTTCAAAAAGTTGCCTCTTTTTTTCAAAACTTTACACACAAATCCAAGAATTGCACACACAAAATGCAAAATGCCTCACATCTCTTTCAAAATGAAGCACTTCATTAAAAATATCACAAACACATTTCAAAAGCAAACATTTGTCTTCTGTTGCAAACACTTTTACCGTAATGTTATATTTTGGGATATATCATGTACACACAGTTATTCAAAACCTAAAGCTCTTCTTTCATGAGCTCCTCTGTACAAGATTGAAAGAAATTGGCAGAGAGATGTTTAAAATTCACTGTAAAAACAAAAGCAAGATTGAAACCAAACTTTATTTCTTGTGTTTATTTATGTTTTTGCTGGTTGTGAATACAGTATTACTGTACACGGTACGGAAAAAAAAAATTCTGGAGGACACGATGTATTGTTGAGGGACTCACAGCATTTATGTTCGCAAAAATTGTGGCATCATTACGTAAGCATATGGTTGCGTATATTTCACGAATTCTAAAAGCATTATTGGCCACAATCAAATTCACGATAGCCGTCTCTTGCTCTTCAGTGAACATGTGACCTCGCCCATCATGAAACCTTCGCCTTTCCACTCTGTAGAAGATTCAGGAACAGTGTGAGTGTGTGCCATAAACTGTAACATAATATACTACTTTATACAATAAGGTCAGAATGTCTTCTTACAGTCGGCTGTACTGTTGTACAGTGTGACACCTCACCAGACTGTGACCAATGCAGTGCACCGTAGTAGATGAATGCAAGGGTACTACTGTAAAATACTGTATATGTATTATAGCCTACTGTTTGTGTACATTACAACATGTGTACATTACAGTAGATTGGTACATACCTGTTCTCATTTCTAGAGGTTCGAATTATACCTGCCATTGTAAATCGACTCAAATTGGGCTGGACTCTCTGTACAGCCTCTCTTGTTGTTACAGTAAACCGTGGTTTATCACATGATCAATGACTGTGGCCCTGATCTCATTCAAGACCACACTTCTTGTTCCTCGTCTTCCTCCTCTTCCAACTCGTCCTCTAATTCCACCTCTGCCTCGTCCTCTGGCTCTCCCTCCAACTCCCCTTACTCTGTCTACATTGTTTGCATCCATTGTTCAAAACCTATAACTTGACCCTTGGCCTATTTATAGGCCTCTTCTAAAGTCATGATTGGTTGGTGTTAAGTAAAGCAATGTGTGTTTGCACATGTGAGGAGATAGTGTGAGGCACCGAGGAATTAGTGTGGCATTTTGATTGGTTGTGTTTGAAAAAGGAAATCAATATACTTCCTGTAAGATTTTTGTGTGTTACATAGAGAATTGTGTGTTGTGTTTTGCAAAAAGTGTTTCATGAAATTGAAAACTGAGTCAAAGGTCGAGAATTAGTGTTTGGTTTTGCCGATTTGGTGTGTGGTTCTGGTGTTTGAGTGTCAGGTTTCAGAAATTGTGTGACAAGTAAACATTTTGTGTGTAAGCAGTTGAAAAAAACCGTAATCCAGACGGTTGATACTTGGCCGCTCAAGAATCAATTTCTTACATTTACATGGAGTCATTTAGCAGACCCTTTTATCCAAAGCGACTTACAGAGAGTTCAGGGTTTGCAATAAGCGATATGTCATACAGGAGCAACAACAGGTGCTAATACAAAGTTACTAGTTTCAACTAAAGCCAGACCAATACCTGTTGAGAGGAAGAGAGAGGGTTAGTTTTTTTTCTGTCGAGTGTTCACAGAAGAGATGGTTTGAAGTCGTTTTTTGAATGTCGTGAGAGATGTGGTTGACCGGACTGAGTTAGGAAGAGCGTTCCACCAGGAAGGAGTTGTGAAGGAGAAAGAGCGGGAAAGCGATTTACCGCCCTTACGAGAAGGCAATACAAGACGCCGCTGGTTTGCTGAACGCAGGGATCTTGATGGGGTGTAGGAGGGTGTGAAACTATGCCGGTGCAGATCCGGTGATAGTCCCGTAGGCAAGCATCAGTGACTTGAATCTGATACGGGCGTCATCCGGTAGCCAGTGGAGAGAGCTGAAAAGGGCCTTTACGTGAAAGACGAGGCGTGCCGCTGCGTTCTGAACCAGCTGGAGTGGTTTGATTCTTAAAACAAGTAAAACCACAAGAACATGGTGAGCATTCAAGCATTCTAGTATTCAAACAAATATAGCTCCAATGATTCAGCTGTGTTAATGGAGAAACATGTCTTTATGAAAAATGCGTAGGCCGTGAGCCTAGCCTCGTTTACAAAACACAAAGAAAACAGAAGTCCATCCAGCCAAAGATAAGGTTGTGCATAATTATGAGCATAGAAATAAAAATAAAAAAATCAACTCAGTCAAACGAAGGCGTACAATAATAAAGAAAAGAATAAATATGCAGGAGTTCAGCTTGAGTGAGATTTTTTGGCCCGGGGGGTTATGTAGTGGAGGAACTGCGGAGGGTACGTGTCACGGTTCAGCAAGGAAAACAAGGAGAGGATCCACGTGCAGTGAAATATTTAATCAAAAAGACACATAAGAGTAGCTCAATGGCCCGAGAACCACGAGGGAGCACATACAACAACGATTCACAACAGACAACTGAACACCAGGGCTATATATACACAGATGAACGAGACAAAGCATGATGGGAACTGGAGTCCTTACAAAAACACAGGCAGTACACAGAGTAGCATAGCGCCCTCAGGTGGCGAAATGAGGCGCAAGCAACAGGGCGTGACAGTATGGGATGGCGGAAAGTTGTAAAAATATCATACAAGCCTTGCATTAAAAGTATTGTGATTGTCACAAGAGTTGATAACATAATTTCATTACTTTCATTAATTTTAGGTGAACTGTCCCTTTAAATTTTGAGCACAGACCAGACAAGAGCTGCGTCTGAATTCACTCACTTGTTCACTCATTCCCTATTCCCTATATAGCGAATGCAAAATAGTCCACTATATGGGGAAGAAGTGAATGAAAATGAGGCTGCGTCTGAAATGGCATACTGTGACTATGTGACATACTCCCTATCGGCCGTTAAAACACTACCTTCTATATAGTAGCCTATGAGTGGGTGTAGTATGAATACATTTGGGACATACTGCGTCCGTCATGTTTTATGGTTATGTGACCCGTATGCTCTTTGACCTATGACGTATTAACAACAAACTTCACGTGAGCGTTGATAAAAACATCATTTAGTCACGAGAAATTCATTTATTGGCACTTACATTAAAAACGGACGTCCGCCTTAAAGTTTTCTGCTATATTTACTTGATTAACTTTTGAAATTTGACCGTTGCTCAGCTCCCGTGGCATCATGGGATAGAGAAGTGTCAATCTGCAGTGGAAGCAGTAGACCATCCGGGTATTTCTCGCTTACTGTTTTTGGCATACTGAGGTTTCGGACATACTATTCGTGGCTGATACTCATTTTCGCCTACTATATAGTATGGAAGTAGGCAATTTCGGACGCAGACTGAGTGAACAATTTCGGACACTGACTTAATATATCCTCTATGGCGTTCCAAAGCGACCAATAAAAAGACTGCAGCACACACTCGTCTCACTGAACGTGACGTCTGCACCTGCTAAACGTGACGTCTGCGTCTGCCACTTCACTCATTCCTCTGCATGAACGTGACGTCTGCGCCTGCTAAACGTGACGTCTGCGTCTGCAGCGCAAAACGGACGGAGCTTGATTTAGTCCAGCTCCACCTCCGTGAGTTTAGTGAAGCGCTATCAAGCACCCCCGACTGGCTGTTAACGTTAATGTAAGTCTGACATGCACCTATGTGTAAACAATTATTAACAGAAAATAATTGTATACTTTCTGTTTGCCACTGTTAGTTAAAGCAATAAACACACTGCCAAGTAATAAATACATGTTCGCATGAATTTTACTGATCTTAAATTAAGATTTTATTTAAACTAGCAACTAAATGCCTCTTTATATTTAAGGCTTTTAACTTGAGGTTATTTAACATAAAAAATATAACTTGACACAATTAATACTTTTCAGAAGATCGCATGACATTACCTTCTTCTGCGTTGCTGCCACCTCTCCCATGCAGACACTGGCACTGTACCTGTTACGACCCCCATAAGTCTAGGGTTCAAAAGGAGGCACGTAACAGAATAAAAATGGTGTTGTGTGTGTGTGTGTGTGTGTGTGTGTGTCAGCTGTAAGACTTAAGATCACTCAATTAAAAAAAAGATCTGAAAAAACTCAAATGTCAAAGGAAGCAAAATTGTTATTTTATTAACAAAATTGTTGAAGGGTTTCAAGCTTCAAGAGGGGGGTTAAGCCAAAATAATAAACAAAAGACACTCTACCTAGTAGGGAAAGTAACTAACTAGACTAACACAATAAAAAAGAACCACAATTAAACAAACACAATTAAATAAACTTTAGGGATATGGGCATTTTTCAATAATTTCATATTCGAATATTTGAGCTAATAAAAAACGAATATTCGTTTATTTAAATTAAATTAATAAAGAGTGCGTTTTTCATAACGCACTAATATTATATCCTGCATACAGGTTTTTTAATGGTGAAAAGATTAGCAACGTTTGAAATTTTTTTTAAATACATAAAAACTGCATTTAAACATGCGCAAAGCGAAATCATACAAAAACCAGACATACAAAACTAAACGAATAAAACACAACGATATATGGTTATCTTGTTTATTTTGTTTTACATGTTCTTGATAAGAAAAACAAACATATAGATCTATTTTATTCTGTGAAAGTCTGAACAAGTCGACGGTTAACAAGCCGACAGCGGAGAAAACAAGCTTCTCGTCTCTAACTCCCGGGAACAAAACCCAGATCTGACAAGAATAAATGGCTTTATTGTTTATAATGTTAATAATAAATGAAGTAAACAGCCTTACAATTGCATGTAAACAAATGAAACAAATCAAAAGTCACAATGGAGTTAACAATAACATAGTAGTGCACTGAATAATCTTGCTGTAAGCAATTACATAATTCCCTAGGAATGCAACGCTACAGCATGGACAATGATGTACGTTTTCAATGATTATATCGGAAAACTCAGCAGCAATAATCGATCGCATCAGAACCATATAAACATCAGAAAGCAGCAATAACATGCACAACATATGGTTCTGGACTTAAATGTATTGCACAAACACATTACACAAAGCATAACAAACAGCATAAACTAAGATTGACAGCTGATCCTTACCAGTGCACAACACAATTAACAGAATGTCAAGGAAACAACACATAAACATTAGTTCCTAGGACAGACGCAGACGTCACGTTCAGTGAGACGAGTGTGTGCTGCAAAGTCATTTTTTAGGACCGTATGGAACGCCATAAAGTAGACGCTTGACACTCTGCATTAAGCCGTGTAGGGTAGCGTGTTACAATACGTGTTAGCAAAACTGAAAACAAATAACTTCACTGCTACACGTGAATGACGCGTGACGTCTGCATAGACGCTTCACGGCCACACGTGATTTACGTGACGTCTGCGTTACGTCAACGTCTCGTCTGCGTCTTGAATTCAATGCAATAAATAGCAGAATACAAAAACAGTTAAGACGTGGAGTGAGACGTTCAGAGAGACGAGTGTGTGCTGCAAAGTCATTTTTAGGACCCTTTGGAACGCCATACTACGTCTGACAGTACTGTCGCAGACATTCGTCATAACGTATAGTACACCTCTGTGGCTTTAAAGATTGCTTAATAAAATGGTCAAGTTCATTTTTACATTATTTGTCACGTTTATTGTATTAGTTTTTAATAAAGAAAACAAAACAAGTGTTTGCCACGTTTAGTAGGGTTCGATCGCGAAGAGCTAGAAACCTATTGTATTTTAATATTACATTTATTACGTTTCATAATATTACTTAATATTTTTTAAATAAAACACTTCTATATATAACGTTCATTTAATCTGTTTATTCTCAAAAAGTAGAAAATAACTGTCAACAAGAACAAACACAAGTGTATAAACGTACATTCGTGGCATTAACGGTCAGCTGATTCTAATCAGACAGTTGATTCGTGTTGTATCATGGGAAATATGAGTGAGCGAGATGTACACTCAAAGTCAGAATGCATTGTGGGTAAAAAATAGTGAACAAATATAGGGAATGAGTTGTTTACTCAGAATTTGGACAACACTACAGAATGGCGGACACCCGATATAGTGCACTATAGGACATAAAGGGCAAATTCAGACACAGCTACAGCGTCTCAATTCGAAGGCTGCGTCCTCCGGAGGTCACATTTTCTATGCGTCATCCAGGTTGTCTCATTTCTGTTCAAATAACATTACAAAATTAACATTTGTTTCTCTTAAGATGTACCATTGTAGTTTCATTCTTACCTTGAAATGTAACGGTTGCCTTTCTGAAATAAAACCTGAAATAATTACGTAATGTGCCCATCAAACGCAGCCTTCGAATGGGGACGCAGCTATGGATTTTTATCTTATAAACGCTGTAGACACTTGTCTTGGGAGATCTTGTCAAAGGAATAAAGAAACTGACAAATAAAGAAAAAGTGTTTGTCTATTAGAATTTATTGTTAAATCATGTATTTACAAATAAGTTTTTCTATAAGTTTATATAGATAGAGTAAAGAGATAGAAGTCAGAACTGATCGGTCAGGTGTTGACGGAAGAGATGTGTTTTCAGACGGTTCTTAAAGATGCCACAGAATCTGCTGATCTTGTAGCAGCGGGCAGATCATTCCATAAATGTGGAACCGATCCCGAGAAGGTACGTGAGAGAGACCTTTTACCTTTTTGGGATGGCACCACAAGACGTGGTTCGTTTGCAGAGCGTAGGGATCTGGCGGGTACATAAGTCTGCATTAGCGAGTGAAGGTAAGGGGTGCTGAACCAGTGGTGGTCTTGTAGGCCAGGAGCAGAGTCTTGAATTTGATTCGAGCGACTTTAGGGAGCCAATGTGACTTAGTGAAGAGAGGAGTGACGCGCGCTCTCTTCGGTTCATTGAAGACCACTCATTCTGGATCATCTGTAGAGGTTTGGTTGTGCAAGATGGAAGTCCAGCCAGTAGCGCATTGCAGTTGTCCGGTCTGAGCCTGGACTAGGACTTGCGTAGCATGCTGGGATAGGAAAGGTCTAATTTTCTGAATATTGTAGAGGATGAATCTACAGGACCGGGTGGTGCTGGCAACATGATCAGTGAAGTTAAGCTGATCGTCGATCACCACTCCCTAACCCTATTGGGTGGCGTCGCATAAAGTTTAATACTATTTAGGACACTCAAAACACTAATCTAACAGTTCTTTTAATTGTAAAACTTTGATTATATGAAAATAAACATCTGGCAGAAGCGACGATACAAAACAAACTTTATCAGTCACTAGTTTTGAATCATGAATACCAACTTTTCACGATGAAATGGTTTTGTTCACGCACTGAACCGTTTGTAGCGGTTTCTCACTTACCCAAACATTAACATGATACTAAAGCGCTGACAACAACAACAAAACTGTGGATGAAGTCGATATATTCAGCTACAATCCATGGAAACCAAACCTCAAATCATGAGGTTTAAACACCTGCATGTGCAACATGTAAAGGACTCGGGTAACGTAACTACCATAACATAAAGATTTCTATGAGTATTGTTCTGATAGTGAGAATTAAATCAGAGAAATAACACTGCCATTATACTGATATTTATAATAGAAACCGTCAAAATTTAATTTAAATAATCTTTAATATTTTTTGTCATCTGTTTTTTTTCACAGTAGCAATGTCACTGGTTCCTTAGCCGTTATATCTTTATCTATATTTTTGCCTAAGTAACCACTAGATGAAGACATTTACTAGTTAATTCTGAGAATGAGTAACTGTTTCAAACTACTCACCTTCATAAGTGTCTGGTGTTGAATAGCCCTTTGGTTAAACGTGGGCAAAACTCAGGATTAATGTGGTGAAAAGCCTGTGATTAAGGATTCCCTATTCAGTTTGGTTTCTAGCCGTGGCTAAATGAAATAAAACAAAACTGTTATTGTAATTGTAAGTATAAAGTTTGTGAAGACCTGGGTCACCTTTAATGGTGAGCATCCCTTTGGCTTTCATGGTTGCTTTGTTACTTTGCGCTATAAAAGCTCTGAGTACAGTACAGGCCTTGGGGAGAGTTAGTCACGACACGTTTCCCTTCACATGTTGCTGGAGTTTTAACATACTGGATAGAAGTGGATTGAGTAACTGGCCACTGTGTTAGATGCTGTTTATTTGTGAGTTCTCGTGTGCCCTTGAGAAAACATGTCTGGTTATCCAGTGAGTCACACAAACTGATATGATCCCAAATTGATTGTGCATGGTTAATGCTGTATGACAAAGACTGTAAAAAGCAAAAGCACATAGACAGTCACAGTCTGGGTGGAAAATATAAATGGATTTCTTGACTGCTTGACCCTTATACGGCTGCTTTAACCCCCACACTAAATGTGATTATTGTTGGATGGGTCTTTAGACAAAATTTTAGATGCTCTCTCATTTGTTAGTCAAATGAGAGAGTCTATTAATATTTGTTTATTTGCTTAAGAAACTGATGGACAGATCACAGGTTTATATAAGGGCTGCGATGTTGTGTACGTGTGCATATCGCCGGTGTCCTTCAAACCCTCGGAGGTTCAAACTGGCTGTTTTTCAGGAAATGGAAAAAACACTCTATTTTTATTAACAGCGATGTCAAAGTTGACCATCACTTTTTAGTACTTTTTATTGGGTAGATATTTGCAAAACCCAATGACAAACATAAAGAGTGATTAAAAATAATGATTTATGGCAAAAGAAATCACAAAATATTGAGATACGAAGTTTTCAAAAGGGCACCAGCAGTATTTGGATTTAATTATGAAATCACTTAAAGTGATGGATGTTATAGGACATGTATTTTAGTCTTAGGCAGATTGCAAGTGCTTTTGTCAGACTGGTAAATTAATTTTGTAATTTAATATTAAAGAGCATTTGCTGGTTCACAACATGTGGATGAAGTTATCATGCTCGGTCAGAGTAATGCGTCTGGTATGCTGAGGGAAAAAGATTAACATTGGAGTCAGGCAAGGAAACAAAACAACCCCTACTGTTTTACTTTGTGTGTGTGTGTGCGTGCGTGCGTATGTGCGTGTGTGTGTGTGTGTGTGTGTGTGTGTGTGTGTGTGTGCGTGCGTGCGTGCGTGCGTGCGTGTGTGTGTGTGCGTGCGTGCGTTTCCGCGTGTGTTTGTGAGTCTGGCCTAATGCATGCAACTTAATTCACATAATCTGTTCATGTGGTGCTGTCTGTATGAATACTTATGTTTTTATCAGTTAAAATTGCTTGACGAATGATAATCCATGGTTATAAATCAGTGCCTGTCAGAAGGAAGAATATTTTACGGCAAGGCTATTGAATTGGCGGCCCTCGGTGTAATTTGTTCCGGCCCTTCAAGTAGCATAGTGTGAAAAAGAATCTCTAGAATAAATTTAGTTCAGTCGGGAACTGAAGTGACGCGCGCCTGTTCCATTCAACACGAGCTGCAGCAGCACAGAGCAGGAGTCACGTGACGTTAGGCGAGCGCGCGACTCGCAAGCCTTCTCTCCTGTGAGACGCGGTGAACAGGACGATGACGGATGAGAACTTTTATTACTTTAATTTCTGACATTTTGCTAGCACGAGGCACTCACTTATATGGGAGGCAAATCCTGCCAAATTGAAATAAATAAATTAAACGATGAAAATGAAAACCAATTAGCAATTTCATTATACACAACTGCGTGCACAATGTGCCAAAATGAAAAATAAAATGAAATTATTTTATTTTGATTTTCATTTTTACACTGACAATGCGTTGTCCCTGTCAAATTGAAAAAGAAAATGCAATTGATGATTTGACGCTATATACTAACTAAACAAGACACTTAATACAAATAACAAATAATCATTTAAATGACTAATATAAGAAAAAATATAACATATCAAGTAAACATTATAGTAAATAAGAAGCTAGCATAAGAAATGAGAAGTCCCATCCCATTCGTCCATCACTCCTCTCTACACCCCCGCCATCAATCAGCCAGTTAGTTGCAGCCGGCGGAACTTAAATGCGGGTTCGGTGGCACGCCAGTCCCTTTATCTGGACGGACCAATCAGGAAGTGATGGACCTCTCCTCTGCAGCTCCATGACACGGTAACTTAAACTCAAAAGGAAAACGATATTAACGTAAATATACAGCACAGGAATCTAATTATGTGCACCCAATTAGAACGATGTACTGATTAGTAAAGTGTTCTGTAATGAAAATTAAGTCTGTGTCTTATTACGTTTGAATGTAAATGTAGGTATGAGTGTCCACACATTACCACTCATGATGTGGGCCATTTTAGGCCATCACATGTCCCTTTAGAAGGTTTCATTTTAACAACATAAACAAACTTTAGTTTTGGGACCCCACCTTAACTTCCGGTACACATTCACAAACAATAGTATTTTTAACAGGTCTTTGGAGCAGTGTGAAGTCCCTTCATGCTTCAAATGCTCCACCATCATCCCTGTACAGAAAAAACCCAAAATCTCTGGACTTAATGACTACAGGTCTGTTGCTTTAACATCTGTGGTCATGAAGTCATTTGAGAGACTTGTACTGGCCCACCTGAAGGACATCACCAGACCACTTCTTGATCCTCTTCGTGCAAACAGGTCTGTGGACGATGCAGTAAACATGGGACTGCATTACATCCTACAACACCTAGACAGACCAGGGACTTACGTCAGGATCCTGTTTGTAGACTTCAGCTCGGCCTTCAACACCATTATCCCAGACCTCCTCCTGCCCAAGCTTACCCAGCTCTCTGTGCCAACCTCTACCTGTCAGTGGATTATTAACTTCCTGTCGAACAGGCAGCAGCTAGTGAGGCTGGGAAAATTTAAATCCAGCACATGTTCCATCAGCACCGGAGCTCCTCATGGATGTGTTCTTTCTCCACTGCTATTTTCACTCTACACAAACGAATGCACCTCTACAGACCCTTCTGTCAAACTCCTGAAGTTTGCAGATGACACCACAGTCATTGGCCTTATTCAAGACGGTGATGAATCTGCCTACAGAAAGGAGGTTGCTCAGCTGGCTGCCTGGTGTAGTCAAAACAACCTAGAGCTGAATGCATTCAAGACAGTGGAGATGATAGTGGATTTCAGAAGGAACCCTCCATCACTTCCTCCCCTCACCATCCTGGACAGCACTGTGGATACTGTGGAGTCATTCAGGTTCCTGGGCTCCACCATCTCTCAGGACCTGAAGTGGGAGTCCCACATAGACTCCATTGTAAAGAAGGCCCAGCAGAGGTTATACTTCCTCCGTCAATTGAGGAAGTTCAACCTACCACAGGAGCTACTGACCCAGTTCTACTCAGCGGTCATCCAATCTGTTCTGTGCACTTCAATAACTGTTTGGTATGGCTCGGCCACCAAATCACACCTACGAAGACTACAACGGACAGTTCGTAGTGCTGAGAATATTATTGGTGCTCCTCTGCCCACACTTCAGGACCTGTACGATGCCAGAGTGAAAAACAGGGCAAGAAAAGTCATCATTGACTCCACACACCCAGCACACAAACTTTTTGATCTGCTGCCCTCTGGCCGGCGCTTCAGAGCACCAAACACCAGGACTTCCAGACACAGAAGCAGCTTCTTCCCCCAGGCAATCTCCCTCCTAAACATTTAGAATCTTTTAGACTGTAAATCGTATTATATTGTATTGTCATTGTGTTGAATCAGAATCATCAGAATCAGAATCAGAAGAGCTTTATTGCCAAGTGTGCTTGCACACACAAGGAATTTTCTTTGGTGTTGGAAGCTTCTAGTACAGACATTCAACACAATGACAATACAATATAATACGA
The DNA here is from genome assembly GCF_024868665.1 of Triplophysa rosa. Classification (NCBI taxonomy): domain Eukaryota; kingdom Metazoa; phylum Chordata; class Actinopteri; order Cypriniformes; family Nemacheilidae; genus Triplophysa; species Triplophysa rosa. The sequence goes on from NC_079893.1 coordinate 593,543, forward strand.
TTTACAGTCTAAAAGATTCTAAATTGTGCATATATAAAATAAAGACTATTTTACAGAAAATGGGGGATAATAACATGTCTGTACTAGAAGCTTCCAACACCAAAGAAAATTCCTTGTGTGTGCAAGCACACTTGGCAATAAAGCTCTTCTGATTCTGATTCTGATTCTGATGATTCTGATTCAACACAATGACAATACAATATAATACGATTTACAGTCTAAAAGATTCTAAATTGTGCATATATAAAATAAAGACTATTTTACAGAAAATGGGGGATAATAACATGTCTGTACTAGAAGCTTCCAACACCAAAGAAAATTCCTTGTGTGTGCAAGCACACTTGGCAATAAAGCTCTTCTGATTCTGATTCTGAATAGTGTCTGTAGATTATTTCTGATGACAATCAAAAGAAACAAAGAACCCTTACTTGGCTAAACTTGTCTCTCCAATATTTAGAATAACTGCGATACCAAGCTCAACCACTAGATGTCAGTGTATCATACGTTTTCTTTAAATGCAACCGAACTACAGGACCCATTCAACAAATTGTTTATTTTACAAAATGAAAACACAACAAAATTCAACAAATCACTTATTCAAATAAATTATTATACAGTAAAATAACACTACAAATTAATATTAACATATAAATAGTTATATTATTAGACACAAGCCAAACACAAACCGGAAGTTAAAGGGGGTCAGGCGCACGCGGATGAAATGGTCTATAGACAGTAAACTTCCGGTTTGCTATTACCCTGCTTATTCACCCCTATACTGGTCTGCTGGTCTTTTAAAAATTCCACCGGCCATCACCAGTTTTTTATATTTTCATTTTTAAAAAAGATGCATGTATGTTTATAACACTATACGTTGTATTACCTTTGCATCAAATTACAAAACAGTTAATGCTTGTTTTTTTTTTTTCTCGATTAGAGTTTTGGGTTCCTTGCCACCGTTTGCATACTGTTTTGCATCTGCCTGGCCAGGGGGGGCTGCTTTAGAATTTTAAAGTTTTACTTAATTAATATTGCATATAGGAATTTATAGTCTGTTATATTTGACCTGTGCTTCTCTGTCCTTTATCTTAAATGTGTGCTCTCACTGAGCGTGCGTGCGTGCGTGTCTTTGTGTGTACGCGTACTTGTCTGTGTACGTGTGTGCGTGCGCGTTTGTGTGTGTGTGTGTGTTCATGTTTGTATATCCCGGTGGGGACCTAAACCTGAATACACACCAACACATGGGGACTCGTGTCACCGTGGGGACCAAAATTGAGGTCCCCAGGGGCAAAATAGCTAATAAATTGTACAGAACAATATTTTTTACAAATCTAAAAATGCAAAAAGTGTTCTATGATCTTTAGGTTTAGGGTTAGGGGTAGGGGATAGAATATACAGTTTGTACAGTATAAAAACATTACGCCTATGGACTGTCCCCACGGTGATAGTCAACCAAAGCCTGTGTGTGTGCGTGTGCGTGTGCATATTGTGTCTGTGGAGTGTTTTGTATGTGGGTATGTCTGTCTGTCTTTGTTTTCACCTTTTTCTTGTTTTTGCAGGTACAACTTTAATTGTTTTGCTAGTCAATGCTTGTGTCTTATGTACAGCTGCTTTGTAAAAATGAAAATTGTAAAAAGCGCTAAATACATAAAGTTGAGTTGAGTATGTGAGGGTGTTTCTTATATACAGCGTCTATGGAAGTCACGGTGGTTTTGACATCTTTCTCTCTTTTGCCTGCCGTTATCAGACTCTCTCTTTGTTCATTTTGTTGAAAGTAGTGAAAACACAATCGTTGAGTTTTTCTTTTGCTATTTGAGCAAATGAGAATGCAAAAAAAATATTTGTGGCAGTCTCCCGTTAACCGCTGTAGAAGTTTACCCAACTGTGACAACTTCCGCTGCTGTGAAACACGGAAGCGTGAAAAAGTTCCATCTTAAAGTGGCAGTCCGCAAGTTTTTTGGAGTAAAAATGAGCTAAAACCATTTATTGAGCAAGTACATGAAAGAACGGTGTTTAAAACTGTGTCACTACCCTTGCTGGATTCACCACGGAAAGCTTGTAATAATGGTTTGTAATTTGTCCTGTTGGGTCGACTTTTCCGGAGATCCGTAAATTTCGTGACATTCGTACACAGAAGGAAGAGGATCCGGCTGCTAGCCCGCGCGTGGATGCGAGGGACAGGCGATTTGTAGCGTGACGTATTATTTATGTTTACGGTGTTTAGTACTTTTACTTTTAAACGCCAAGCAGTGTTGACATCTGGGGATTCATCATTTGTGAAAAACAAGAAGAACGAACTGAAGATGGTTTACAAAGAAACAGGGAATGTGATCGGACTCTTGCGAAAATTAATATTGGCAAGGCATTTCAAAGGTGGCGGGAACTCCGTGATCTGAAAGGATTGTAAACGGATGCAGACATCGCTTTATTTCTTCTCAACAGGTAAGACACATTTTTAATATTTCAATAGATAACACAAAAATCGTAGCGCACTTGTTGTGTTAATACAGACGGGTACACTTTCATCGGTTGTTCTTTCTCTCTTTATGTTCATTATGATAAATGTAATTTAAGACCTATTCTCCCGGGATTAGTATTATCTGGGGACCTCGTGTGATTCAGAAATGACCTCCCCACATCTGTATTTCATTAGCACGGACAAGTGAAGCCTGTGATTTCACTCAAATGTACGGACTTATATCCCGGATATGATGGCAAGGCTTTGCATATAGTATATATAGTTGTATGGCGTATAATGATTTATGACCGTGCCTGTCAGCATTTGAGACCCGCGTTCGGGGATCTTCTGTCCGGTTCGTGTTACGGGAGTTTCCATGAGAAATAACAAATTGACCCGCTCCCGAAATAATATCAAAACAGCCTCCACTTGCGCTATCTGTGTCTGTTTATGTTCGTATTTGTGTCGTGTTATATCATCTGCCATGTTATCTGTGTTTATTATGCGCTACTGATGTACAGTGAAGATTCTCACGGCTGCACTGTCACAGGCCACGACTCAAAACATCAGACTCATCCGCGCAGTTGAGCAGCGCCGAATCACAACTCACGTCAAGAAATACCTCCGCACATCGCCTGCCGTAGCAATTACAAACTGAGATGGCGACAAAGAGGCCAATCCTACGGACTGCCGCTTTCAGGATTTAGCAGCTCACATCGTTTTGAAGCAAACTACGTGCATGCATTTCCAACTGTGTGCAGGGAATGAATCCTTTTTTCATGGCATTATTTTTGAAAACATCCTCACTTGACAGTGTTTTCTCATAGAGACCTTCAAACGAAAGTTTCCATTTCCTCTCATCTCATGCTTTTTATGTGAACCAACATATATTTATCTGGCTTGGAGTAAAAACAGCTGAAGTCTCTGTTTCCTTATCAACATCTCGAGTCATAAATCGAAGTAATGACTTGGAGCCCTGAGGAACATGACGTTCAGTAAAGGGTGGGATCTTCTGTAGAAAACAGCTGCTTATTGTCCACCATTAACAATGAGCCGGAGGAGGAACCAAAGACAAAACATTGCTCTGAGGTTGCTCTTTCATAGTTCAGGAGACTTAAGAAAGTTTGATCAACTTTGTAAAAATAGAAGGAAATGATGCAGGTGAATATATGTTCATGTTAGTGGCTTTAAAAGCAAATGTAAATGTTGTTTTGTTTTCAGAGGCTCATATTTTGTTTAAAGAAACGTGAGGAAGCTTTTTCTTCCACCTGGTCACTCCCATCCGACACAGAGAGGGCATTCTCCTCGACAGACCCAAACGTGTGTCCTTATAAGAACTTAAGAAGTCTACCGTTGACCTCCATGTGTCGTCATTGTTGACATGAATCACAGGTACAGTCTATCTTCTGTTATTCAAACCCTGAGGCTTTCAAGCGAGATTAATGAAAGAACTGAATTTCTCCTTCCATTACATAACACATGATGTTTTTAAACTCAAGCTTCTGCGTTGTTTAGATAGTTAACGTGGTGCGTTTACAGACTGTGAAGTATTGACTCTTACAATTCTTGTAGGAGAAGTAAAACTGCACATCCCCCATGTGGGAGGGGGTCTTTTTCTCAGGATACGATTTTTTGGGGGTGACTTTAGCTTTAATGGTTACATTTTCTACTGTGTAATTTTACTGCCTAGAGCTACGATGATGTCACACCTACTGAAAGAATTCTGAAACTTGCCCATTCACGGCTCACAGGCCGTCTCCCCTCTCCGCTTCCGTGTTTGGCTGAAGAAACAAGCCGTGCCTCACTTCACCACATCAGACCGCAGCCGTGTTTGCTCGGCCTTGTCTTGCCAGTTTACAGTCTTAACCCATGTTGTCTGTCTGGGGTGTGACATCACTCGCTGACTGTACTAAAGGACCGCGGAGAGTCGGAAAGATTTTCTTTTCTTTCTTGGCTGCAGTCTGACAAAACCAGACTTGTTTGCACTTAGTCTGCTCAAGTTATGTAAGTTCTGTCATGTCCCGTTCAGAAGCTGGAATGATGCATCAGTGCATGTGTGAGTTGTTATATAAAGCTATTGGAAGATCAAGGTGCAAATGATCCATGTGAATTCATGTGAAGTAACCCAAGAAAATCTTTTTCAGAATTTGACAATAATGTGAATTTTAGCTTTTGATTCTGTCATGATTCTGCCTCATCATGTCATGTCTTTCTTGGTCTTGTGGCAGAATCATGACAGAGCCTCATGTTTTGTGTGGAGAGAAACATGTTATTGGCGGTCACGACATAATGTGCCTTCTCTCCGGTCTCGTCTTTGGCCCCGCCCCTCTCATTTTCCTCCTTTAGCTTTCCATCAGTGTTTCATCCCCCACACCTGTCCCTTGTTAATTATCCTTTGTTAGTCTCCCTATTTAATGTCCTTGTGTCTGCTGTCCTGTGCTCGGTCGTTTTGCTTCTACGCCTTGTCTGTCTTGCCGTGAAGTATTCCTAGCCTTGTCTAAATGACCCTGTCGTGTTGCTGTGGTCATGTAGTTCAGTCCCAGTCATGTTAAGTTTATTTAGTTTCCTGTTCTCCTGTTTTTCCCCACATGGGTAGTGTTTTGTTCTGTCTTATCATGTAGTCCTGTCCTTGTTACCCCATCGTGGGTTTTTGTTTTGATCTATTTATTAAAGTCTTGTTTGTTAACCGCTGCCTGCATCTGGGTTCTCTTCCTTGTCACTCCCCTGGTCGTGACAGATTCACAAAAAAAAACGATATGATGTTTACTTGATGTTTAACTTTTTTTTTTAAAATAGCATTGTTAACGTTGCATTAATTTCAGAGCATGTAGATTATAGACCTGAAATATTTTGTCTAACGTAACGTATAAGATGTTCACAGACTACCAACATTGCTTGTAAAATATAAAAAGAATGAAAAAACTTAAGATATGGCCCGGTTTCACCGACACAGCTTAGCTTAAGCCCTATGCCTTAGTTGAATTAAGATATTTATGTGGCTTTTATAAAATGCCTTAGAAGAATACATTGCTGGTGTGCTTCTTGAGACAAAACAATGGGACTGATATATTTGAAGATTTTTCTGGGCAAGTTATATTGAGTTAACACAGGTCACACATTCCTTTTAGTCTGAGACTAGCCTTAAGCCTTGTCTATGAAACCGGGCCTATATGTGTCTAAATTAAGCCTAAATTTGAGGTCTATGCATATACACATTAAGTTGATTAAACCATGAAGATTATTTATAATGCAAATTGATAACAAAATTCAATAATTAGCAGAGATGTAAATTATAAATCAATATTTTGCGCAGCTAAAGCGATGTTCTCTCTCCGGGTTCAGCCGAGGTTATTTCAACCCAGACTGACAGTTCTGTATTCAGAAGAAGACACAAACCTCAAATGAACCATCGATAGTCTCCTAAAATGTTGCACGGCTATGATAAATAAAAATGTTAACCAGAATATCCTCCTCCTAATGTAAAAATAGCTCCACCACCAGCCAGCATTTACTTGAGAAATTCTAACAAAAGCCTCCAGTCTTTATACAGGCCTGCGTTCAGCTGCTGTAGGCACGGTTGAATGGCAAAAGAGACCGGGGCTAGTTGTCACAACTTTTTGCTCCAGTTTGAATTTTATTCACATATCACTCTGTCCAGGGATCAGTTAGTACTGTCTGGTATAGAAGATACCACATTTATACCGTCTATACACCATTATTAGTGCAAAAGACATCTTTCTCCAAATAAAAGTGTTAACATATAAATCATTATACATTATAACCATATTATTTTACATGCTTTGCCAACGATATTATTGGTTTGAATCTTTCAGAGAGCTTACAACCATGCACAAGGATTTTTCTATGTGACATCACAGCTCAAGTGGCTAAACACACTGAAGAAGGCGTTAGCTGAAACGTTTGTGTTAACATGCCTCCCATCATGGAATAACAGTATTTCATATATTTACACTTTTGAGAGTGCGGATCATTGTGTATAATGACATCACAGCTCAAGGTCACAAACAAAGGGCTTGAGACTTCTGTAGTCCGTCAGCCAATCGAAATTATCTGGACGTCATTTTTCTGTGTCTCTGGCGAGTTGATTGGTCACATGGCGTCCAGAACAAAGATGGCAGAATGCGAGTTGTTGTCCATTTAACATGGAACACTAATTTTCCTATGACTTGTGAAAACAAGATTCTCAAACCTTTTGTGAAGTTTAGATATTAATGTAACGTTGATTTCAAATGCTAAAAACAACACTGTTCGCCCACATACGGAACATTTCTAGCAACAATAAGCACACAACAGTGCTAAACAAGTCTCAACTGTTTTGCCCCCTCAAACAGAACTCATGGCTGCTGGGAAATACCTCAATTAGCACCGGTCTCCGCCTACGATGGGGTCTGACTCATGCGGAGGACGGCAGGTCAGATTTTGAGTCTTCCTGGAGTTCCAGTGTTAAAGGGATAGTCAGGGGTGCGGTTGTTGACTGGCTCCGTTTTGAACGTGTGAAAGACACTCGGTGTGCAGCGCTGATACCTTTAGGTTGCTAAAAAGCTGTAGTGGATTTACGCTAACGTTCTGAACCTTACAGACGGGCCGGTGTTAAATACTGAGTTGGCAGTGGCTCATGATATTTATCTCGAGTATATGCACTACATCAAATGCAAACTTGCAATTCCAAATTGTTAACTGGAGTCAGCGTGACTTGTACTGGGAAAATGGCACTGGAATGTGCATAAAGTTTAGTGGGAAATAGCTTGGCATTAGAGAAGCCAGATGGAAACTTAACTGTCAGTTCTATTGCTGGTGACCGAATCGCAACCAGGTGTGTTTGTGCACCACAGAGGGCATGAAACGGGTCCAAGTTGGTACTATAAAGTGATGAAACTGAGATGATGACTCACAGGTACAATGAAAACTAGATGAAACTGCTTGCTGGGTCTTTTATTCACCCACAATATTGATTGTATTAAAGCTGCAGTCTGTAACAGTTGTCCCATGTTATCTTACAACTGATACGTTATCTTCCTCATAGAAAGAGTATCGCAGAGATGGCGTATGTTTGTTTGTATAAAATATGGAAGCGAGTTAGCATTTTACCACTTCCGGTTCCATCGCCCCTAAAATAAGGTCTGTTGTAAACAAAACCTCTGAGTATTTTCATGTTTTAATCTATGACATAAAACACACCAGTTATAACCCGCTCATGATTTTAAAAGCTTTATCGTGTCTTAAAAGCGGCGGTCGCTTAAAGCGACTATCCTGTGGCGGGGACATTAGATGTCATTGCGCATATACTGTAAATCTCACAAATAATGTAACATGGGCACAAACTCATGGAGTAATTACTTACGAGTTGTCGGAAGCTTGGTGGAGGGTTCAACAGTGCTATTAGCATCATGTTTACCTCTGGCGGTTGTATTTAGGCTTGAAAACAGCAAATATTGTGGTAATCTGTAAAGATTATCTTGGTTAACTAACGTTTATGGTACATGTTTTGTCTATCGCAGAGTTTATTTCTTCCACCTTCCAAATTTTTCTTTGGGAAAAACTGCGTAGGCTTTCGGTCGAGGGACCAGTGCGGCACTAACCTCCGGACTGGCCTGCAGAAATACATCATCTCTGCGGTACTCTATTGTTATGACACTGTGTTGGGATTATTGTAATAACTGGCACTAAATGAGTATTAAAAGTAATGATAATGATATCCAGGATTATACTTTTCAAAAAATGTCCACATTTATTTTTCGTAATGTGTTCATCCATAGATCTTTGAGCTTTACTTCTAGTGTTGTGGGGGGACATAATTAGACAAAAAGGTCAACCACAAAAATACCATAGTACTAGTATGGTGTTTGGACATGTAACATGGTCATTGCTATAAGTGTCACGCAATAGTTAACAAGCTGAGATATTTCTTGTTCTAGTTAAAGGTTTTGGGCTATTGACACAAAGGTTACAAAATCTTCAAATCTACAAAACGATTTCTTTCAGGAAGCAACTGTTTCAGGTCCAATTCTGATATCTCACACTGCTTCTAAATGAAAGTTTATCATCCTTTTTAAAGCTTGATATGCTAATAAACACACTGTAGGTCAAGTGCTTTGTTCATATCAGGATTGTGTTATCATACGCAGACAGGATACAGACATGCTAGAGGCGTGTAGAACACAATCGTACAGCTGTTCGGTTACGTCACCCTCAGTTGGAAAGGACATTGAGAACAAATTCCCGAAGAAATCTTAAAAGCTGAATTTGTTGAGAAGCAAAACCTCTGTGGCTCATTTAGTTTCAGTCACACAAGACAGGTTCATGTCTGATAAATGAGATCAGATCAGAGAGACATGTTAACATGAACGTGTTATTGCTCAAAGGTTGATTTTCCACAGCTCCGGAGATTTTATGTAGTATTTAGTTTCTATTTGCTCTCCATTTAGTCATGATTATAGGAGAAATATCATATGTTTTATCTTTTACTTTGTTTAAATATGATGATTGATTATATGTTTTTTTGTTCTTGGGTTGTAGAGACATTACAGAGATATGAAGGCATGTTTGTTTGTGTTTGTGCATGTCCATACATATAGTGTTCATAGGTTTGCTTATGAAGAACAGACAACACTATGAGTACTGGTGGATGGTGAGGTCATGTGCCATCATCACCCGCTAAATCAACTCAAGACAACTCAACGCATGACATTCTAGTCTGGCCGAGGTGAAATAACCACAGCGAGAGAAACCACAGTAATGCAAGAGCAGAGAGGAGAGAGTTTTGTCTCACATCAGTTCATCTTGTACTTTGTCTCTCATTTCATCAAATGTGCTTTAGTTGTCCATTTGTCTCCTTTAAGCTAAGCTTGTGTGACTAAGAAGATATGAAATTAATGTTGCTCTGAATTATTTTTATATGTCAAATGAACACGGGTGTAGGAAGTGGAACTATTTGGAAAATGTCTGTGGGAGGGACAAACTTAGACATTTCTAAAAGGGGTTTTTACGCCCCTAAAATGAATATTTATGGACATTGTTAATTACTTTGACTATTTAATTACTATTTCCATTTTTTCAACTGTAGATTTTTAGTGGATTTGTCCCCTTTAAAAGGATAGTTCACCAAAAATGACAATTCCTTCGGCGTTGCTCTCATGTCATTCCAAACCTGTATGAATTTTGTTATTTTTACAGTATACACAAAAATGAAAATTTTGATGAACATTTGTAACAAATCAACATTAGACCCCATTGACTTAAATTTGATGTAAACCACCGAAACATTTTGCAAAACATCTCATTTTGTGCTCCACAGAAGTAAGAAAAAGAGTCATACAGATAATATTTTTCTGCCACTTTGTACACACACATGTACAACACAATGTATAGTATGTATGCCAGCAAACTTTTCAAAAGTTCATCTACTAAGAAATAATCATTTTAATAAAGATTTTTAAAGGGGTGATATGACACGGCTAAAATGAATATTATGGTTTGTTTTAGATGTGATGTAATGTGTCTACAGGATTTAAGGTATTCTCCACACACCGTGCATGTTTGTATCTCCTCTTTGCTCCGCCTCTCTGAAACGCGCGGATGTTTAACAAAGCTCACGGCTCTGAAAAGCGAGGTGTGCTTTGATTGGCCAGTTCACCAGTGCGTAGTGATTGGTGGAATACTGCAAGCATGTGAGGGAAATGTGACGCCTCTGACCATATTTGGAACATCCGGTTCCTCTTCAATTGTACTGACAGGTACGCCCACCTTACTTGCGTCTACATTTGGGCGGTCTCAGTCAAATCAGACCACCAACTGACGTAGATTTGTGGGGGTGTGGCTACACGAGGCGTTTCAGACAGGTCTGGGTGAGCATTCGCTTTTACATAGAATGACTCTTTTGTTCCCACACTTTCATTTCTGCAATTTTACACGTCTAATACATGCATGAGCGACTTATAACACACCAAAGACACAGAACAACACGTGTTCGCGCCATATGACCCCTTTAAAACGTTCTGTGCATATTGCTGTGTCAGCCAGTGGCTTTAGACTTTGTTGTTTTGTTTCAGGAGACAGATTTTACAAGTGTGGACTCGACACAGTACATTTTGTATGTTTCTCTTGTGTGCATCCCGTCACATCAGAAGCCGGGGTTAAGAACCATTGAGGTGACGGTAACATCACACTGTGGTTTATAGTTTATATTTCCATGTGTGTTTTGCAGCTCTGGTTTAACAAGACAATAAGCAACAGAACTGCAGTTTTATTCAGACCTTAAATAATGATTAAGAGACAGAGAAATTAGCAAACAACACTAGCTCTTTTAAAGGCATGTGTGCGGGTGCATGTGTAGGTTTCTGTACATCGTGGGGACCAAATCTGTTTTCAAATAATTAAGAAACAAACTAAATGTTGTTTTTTTGAAAATGTAAAAATGCAGAAAGGTTTGTGTGAAGGTTTCGAGTAAAGGGGGGCAATATACAGTTTGAACAGTATAAAAGTCGTGCACGTGTGTCCCACCCTCTCCGCTGGTTTCCAGACACTGTTTGGTCTTCACCAGGATGTGTTGACTGAAGTCAGTAGTCATTTTAAAACCATTCTCCTGCTGCTCTCCCTCATTATCGGATTATTCAGACATGATCTTGTGATTGCTTTAGCAGGAACTGTACTGTAGATAAGAAGGCTTCCACAACAGTGAATAGAAATAGATATTTAGTTTCCAGCCATGAGACATCCAAAGGCAATGCTTTTGCTCAGAAGATTTGATGAAGCTCTCAGTTGTGTTGAGTATCAACTTAGTCTCAAATCTTTTTCTTAAAATGAATTGAAAGGAGGTGTAAATGAATGTAGATTGTAAAGGTAAAATAATCTGGATTTGAGTAAATGGGATGAGAAATGTTTGAGTTGATGTTGTTATTGAGACTTGACAAATCTGAGCTCAGGTTGACACGTTGAGATCTCTTCTGAAACTCTTATGGAGACATTTGTGTGTTGAGATGTGGGAGGCGTTTTGGGTCATAATGTGAAAGGATTCTTTCTCCAAAACATATTAGTACAACAAACATGGAGCAGTCATGGTGTGAAAGAGCGTCTCGACAACCATCAGCGTTTGCACACAGTCAACAAACAAACGGATGTCTGTAGCGCTGATTCATTGAGTTTCCCTAACACATCCTCGCCGGCCCAGGACCGGCCCACCGCTCACCCATGTGATGAGTGTCCCGGAAACTTGCTCCGTTGAGACATCACGCTTATGTGGAATGCCGCACGTTGTCAAAGCTATGTCAGCAGAACATGATGTGGATGAGGTGAAGTGACGTTCTGCTAAGAGATTAGTGAAGAGAAATCTGAATTCTGAGGGTGAATGTGAAACCGTTTTCATGTGAAGGTGTGAAGTAAAGAAGACAAACACCAGTTCATCAAGAACTTTCATGTTGGATTGTGTCATTGTTTTAACCTTCCTCGGCGTAAAAAATAGTTCTAAAAGTGATCGCAAGGAATATCTGTGATATCGTGTTTGTTAAATCTGCTGTGGACTCTGCTATTCTCATTTGGTTTCTTCACAAAAGAACGTCGTACAGAGCAAAATTACGGGGCTAAAGTGATCCCAAAGTCTACCACCTCTCAAAGCAACAGCTGACCTCACATTTCAGTCTTGTAGCTTTTGCCTTCAAGTTGATCAAATCCCACCCTTAATATAAATGTTCTCTTTCTGAAAACACAAACAAGCATGTTTTGACCCCAAAAGACTGTGATTCTCATGTCTTTTTTTCTCACAAATGTTTCCAAATTAACGCGTTGGAAAAACTGATATTTAATAATAACCTTTCCTTTTTCTGTCTTTCTTCACAGAGCGACACTTTTTTCCAAGAATCGACAAGAAAAGACTTCATTGATGCAATGTCCTTCAGCTGATATTACAACAGCAGCATTAAAACACATTCAATGATAAATCTACAGACTCTGCAAAGAGTTTTATTACCCGTGAAAGTTTAAGGTCACTTTCTTAATCTTTATTTTTATTATAATTTCTTATGATGGCTCATAAATATTGTATAGTTATTCATTTTTATTTATAATGTTTGTTCTAATAAATAATATTATAATAAACAATATTGTAATATATAATGATTGTTTTTTCTTTATTATTGTCTTCTATTTATTATTTTCTTTACTATTAAACTAGTTCTACTGATTACTACTTGAATGGTAATCTTAAGAATAATAGTACACTCATTAAAACCAATGGAATAACACCAATGTGACTCTTCGAATCATGGATATTAAATGCTATATTTGATCATATTGTGTTGTGTAGTCTCCCTTTGCTTAGAATTTGCACAGATGTTCTCTTGCTGTCTTTAAAAACATTTTAATGAAATAAAATGTTATTTTTGTTGATATATTTTGGTTTTGTAATGCAAAAATCTGTTTGCACACTTATATTTTTGTCTGCAAAACTTATTTCAGACATTTGTGCATACGCAGTAAGATCAAAAGACTTTTAAGTCTTTTCCTTCTAAGAAAAAGATTTTCTTAATTCTATAAACTAAGCTAAACATTTCATCTATTCTATACATTCAATTATCACTGAGTCTTTTTAAATATCTATTACCTCATGCTGTCAATAGGGGGCGATAGCACAGGCCTTCTTACATCAGATGTGTTTGTGAGAGGAGAAAATATTTCTGGGTCACACTCGGGTACATTATACAGCTGTTCTAACTGTAGAAATATAATATAGATGGAGAACATGTTGCCATGGCTATACATTTTTGTGGGTGGTTTTTTTTGTTTGCTTGCCAAATACAAGCTGTTCATTGCAATAGTGACATCTGTATATCATTTAGGAAAGCTTGACAGGAGTGCTTTCCAACATTGTATACGTACGAACTGCAGCGGATGACATGTAATGGCCAAGAATGAAGGTTCTTCTCAAACAAGTGTAAATGATGAATTTGAGCCAGCACGTGCGAGCATGTTTCTGAGGGAAGGTGACGGAGAAATGACAGACTCAGGAGGGTTCTGGAGAAAGCAGGTGGTCTGGGATATATCAATGTCCGTGGACTTCTCCAACCACCATTACTGCTTGTAATACATTTCTTTGCTAAATGTGAATAAGAACAAATAAACATAGTGAATGGTTAATGAGTGATTTTGTGAGACGAGTAAATTTCTACTCATCATGTCAAACAACGGATGGGTTGTGTGACGTTAAATCTATGAAGGCTGCTCCCAAATTGGATTAGCATTACAATAGAAGTCGTTCGTATAAACAACATGAAAAATAGATTCATGATTTAAAAGGTGACTCATTCATGTGCATTTTTATAACTTGAATCATACACACACAAACGTATGATCATCATAATAATATAGCCACCAAAGTTATTTCATTTATTTATCTTATTGTACAGTAGTTGTGCTCATTTTAAGGTGCTTTTAATTTTTTCCATGTTTTTTGTTTTGTCCTTTTATTATTCGTTTCATTTATGTTTATTTTCCTTTTAGTTTTGCCTTTTTTATTTCAATTGTAATCATTTTTAATCATTTTAGTGCTTTAGCAATGAAATGAAATAAGTTGAAGTTAAGGCAACAAGGAAATGTGGCCGTTTTAACCCTTGTAAAATAGTTAAGAGCTGCCATGATGTTGTGTTAAAATACTGTACATGTGGATAACACATCATACCATAACTACATTTAACATTAGATTTGGCTTGCCTGTGCAAGTTTGCTAGGGTGTCCTGTGTGGTTGTCAGGGTGTTGCTATGTGGCTGCAAAGGGGTTCTTGGTGTTTTTTATGTGGCTATTCACTTGGTGTTTAGGTGGCTGAATTACTGCCCCACTCAGCCCAGCCTTTTATCACCCAGCAGGCCGAAAGTGTACGTCTTAGTACAACTTAGAGTAATGTGTACAAGACACTTTGTCTGTACATGGCAAAGTTTAAAATGTAGAGGTTGTGCACCAAACATAACAAACCAAAAGAATCACCAAAGTAAAAAATGAATCCCAGTTTACCTGCATTTTACCTTAGTAGCATATTATTTACCATTTTGAGAAGACTGATCTCGCATGCAATCAGAAAGAAATCAGAAAGTGCTTTCACAGAAAAAGCACAAAAATTGCAACATCTGCACTTGGCAAAGGAATGTAAATTGTTTAGTAAAAAACGTCTCGCTGCACTTCAACATTTGTAGGACTTGTAAACCTTTGGAGAACATTGGGCGGTGAAGTTACTGTCAGTGAAGTTCTGTGTTCCATCAGTTGAAGGGGAAAAGTTCAGCAAAACAGCCTTGGGAAACATATTTGTGAGGTTTAACAGCAATCACATGCACTGACTTATATTACAGGATGTCCACGTATACCAACTCTACAGTTGTGTAAGAGCATCCCGAGCAAAGCTTTCTCTGAGACGTGGGTTTGAATAGCAGCTCATCTGCAGCATGTCCATTACAAATGAAACGAGATGTGATGGATGGAATAAACGTGAGAGGCTGTTTTGGATAGTTTTGAGTCATTGCTTGTTGTGTCAATTCATCTCTGAATCATGAGGTTTTTGAACCTGACTTCTGTGCCTCGGGTGTTTCTGTCTCGTGCTTGTTTGCGTCTGGTCCTTCACAACACTGCTTTACTGTGATTGCATATGAGGTGTGACAGGACTGTCAGGATACTGTATATACTGTGCGGGCCAAAACTCTTAGACCCTATTACATGTGCTTATAAATCGTAGAAATCTTTACAAATAGTTGTATGGTCCTGACACAATTTAAATGAATTGTTTGGTTGAACATTTCTATATGAATGTGTTTGATATGTCCCACAAAACCCAATGACCCATTTCAGCATCTGACAATGTTCCAGAGAGCATCTTGAGTGCTTCAACAGACATCTGACCTACTGGTGTGTCACAAATGACTTTACTTTTCCATTTGTGACCTAGAAAAAACATATAGCGTGTAGAATCCATTGACCTCCATTGTATGGATGCCAAACCACTGAGACATTTCTCAAAATATCTTCTTTTGTGTTTCACGGAAGAAAGAGTCATGCAGGTTTTGAACTACACGAGTGTGAGTAAATGATGACAGAATTGTAATGTTTTCGAGGTGAACTGTCCCTATCCTAAATCAACAACACACACTTTGCCTCTGAAAGTATGATTGATGTATTTTACAGATGCGAAAATAAGAGTTTGATGAGAAAACTTTCAAATATCTGCCGTTTGGTAGTTTTACATTGAGTCATACTGTATATGGACAGCAGAAAGGACATCAGTTCCTGTATGTAAACTCTTAATGCTCAATCTTTCCAACAAATATTTCCCTTTTCACTTACTGACTTCCAGACTTCCCTTGGCTAGATGGAGAAGGTGCACATATTTTCCACCCATAAAACTAAACACAAGGCATGATGGGTGAGCAACGTGTGCCCAGAAACCCTCAATTCCCTGTTTCCACTTTATTCGACATGGAGGAATGTTAAACTAAGCGAATGAAAACCATGACACAGCAAAGAGTTTGTTTTGTGTTTAAAAAACACAGGGCTAAACATTATGAAGTTAAACCAAGCTGCTAAAATTGCTACAATGATTTCAGCTTTGACCATTGACTTCAGTTTTCTAAATGCACCATGCTTTTTTGTTTTTAGAGAATGTGCTATTCATGAAGGAAGATTAAATACAAATGCAGAAGTCCGTACCGTAGATAAAGTTTTATTGAGTGTACAGACATTACATCATTGCGTTAAAAAGATCATTAATGAAGACTAATCTTCATTTGCATGCATTTCAAATACAGGAAAAAAAGTATGATACAAGCCCATGCACAATTTTATCGACACATTAATAATATGAAATAGCAAATGTTTCACCTGTGAACTCCAAATGACCGTTAGGGTTCATGAGTGCGCAGGTGATTCTGGTGTCTTTCCCGGTGAGGTTGGAGCAGTTTCCCGACACTGACGCACAGACTGGAGAGGGTGAGACAAATCCCTCCCCTCGAACCTTCTCTCCCCACACTGGGCACCATAAATTCCCCCTTTAAAAGAGGGCTCGTCCCATAACAGCCGGACGGCGAAGGTTCAGTGGATTCAGGGAAATATAAAATACTTGACAGCAACGTTAAGTATAGCAACCCTTTGCTGTTTTTCGAATCGGGTGACAATGACCCGGAGCCCGGTAATGAGGCTTCTGGTGCTGTTGTGCATCGGCGGATCTGTCCACTGTACGCAATTTTCGGTGGACCCGGTTTTGGAAGAAGCAAAAAGTTTAGCAATGCATTTAAGTATGTTCATTAATTATTGATTGCGTTGATATGTAATTATTTTCGATAGATGGATAGATAGATGTGCTTTTTCACCACAGGTGGCTGTACCGAGAACGGGCGCGTTTATAAGTTGAACGATCAGTGGGAGCGTCCCTACATGGGTAGCACACTTCTGTGCACTTGTCAGGGGGCTTCGGGGGTCAAGTGTAAATCCAAGCCTGCAGGTGAGGTTCGACATGCAGTGATTAAAGTTGTTATGCTCTATAGGCATACCCGTCAATATTTCTGAAAAAAAGAATGAATGCGCGTCACGCGCAATTACGCACGGATGTATAAGCTCTCAGCGGGGTGTTTGCTCATTTTCAATGGTTGATATGAAGTCTTGTTTGTCCTGGTCGTGCCCTGGTTTCGAGATTTATCGTCTGTCTGCTCGGCTTTCTTACATCTTTAGCCGAGGAAACGTGCTATGACAAATTCAACGCCCGATCTTACCGAGTCGGAGAAACCTATGAGCGACCCAAGGATGGAATGATATGGGACTGTACCTGTATCGGGTCTGGAAAAGGCAAAATTGGTTGCACCATCGCAAGTAAGTCCTCTCGCGTTACCAAAAATAGAAACTTAGAATATAGTTAATGATTATAATGAGAATTGTTTTAATTTGAATGGAAACTATAATGGTCTGTGTGGTTACTGGTAATGTGGGATATCATCTGTCTTATGGGAACCAATAGAACACCATTAAATCTTAGTGGAATAAGACCCACAGCACTACACAAATGAATGTTTGTTATGCTTTTGTTGTATTTGTGTAATGAAAACTATTGCACTAGTGTTTTTTATGTGTAGTGAATACAAAAAAGCTGTGTGTACTAGCAAATTGTTGATTTTACATGTATTAAAACATGATTATGTGTTATGCCTATAATAATGTAATTTGTACATTGAACTGATCAGCTTTGCTTGCACTCAGATCGCTGCCATGAAGGAGGTAACTCATACAGAATTGGGGACACTTGGACACGACCCCACGACACAGGAGATTACATGCTTGAGTGTGTGTGCCTTGGCAATGGAAAGGGAGAGTGGACCTGTAAACCTGTTGGTGAGTGTGTGTTTTGTCTTCCATAGAATCATTGGGACTCCTGCATAAAAAAGATCAACTTTGATATGTAATATATAATCATTTTGAAAAGGTTATAAATGTGGCTTTTTATGAAATGACTCCCTTTGGAAATGTAGCTTGCCAACCACACCCAACCTGAACTACTAAAATGAAAACTCTTTCTTGTTTCTTCACAGCGGAGCGTTGCTATGACGACGCACAAGGAACCTCGTACGTGGTGGGCCAGATGTGGCAGAAACCCTATCAGGGCTGGATGATCGTGGACTGCACGTGTTTGGGCGAGGGTAACGGACGCATCACCTGCACCTCCAGAAGTAAGTCTTTGCTAAATTGGAATCTTTTTATTTTTGAGTTACCTAACTTTGGCTTGAGCAACGACGTAAATCTCCTGCAGCGTTGCATGGAGTTACCGCAAGTATTTCAGGGCACGTGTTCTAAATGAACAAAATCCAGTTGTTGTTTTCACATTATAGTGGGTAAAACTGTTTCATCTGTTTCAAATTATGAAGAGATGGCTCCATTCTGCCCAGTATTTTTCAATGTCTCCTTTCATGACTCGGTAATTATTTGCATGCCACACCCTTATTACATCATGTCCAGTGAGTTCTCCACGACTCCTGCGGCTCAACGGCAACATGCACGTGGAAAATCTCTGCCTGCACTTTCCACGGCTGATGATGGCGAGAAATGAAGCCAAACTTAACTTCCTTCATCTGTCTGGAAAGTGTCAGCAAACACTTTTATGGTGATAAAAAAGACGACCTGCTGAGGTGTGATGGTGTGGAGGTGTTTCTCAAACACGTCTGTGCCAACAAAATTGTGTGGAGGGAGCTGGCTGGATGTTGTGTTTAGCACCTTTAAGAAATCATTAGCACCTTTGAGGAATCATGTGGTTGTAGCTGAAAAAGTTCATTGATTCCTAGGGAGCGTCTCCAAAGTGCATAAATATGTAATATGATGCTTGATTTTGATTGCCTCTTTTTTTAGATCGTTGTAATGACCAAGAAACCAGAACCTCGTACCGTATCGGCGAGACCTGGAACAAACAGGACTCCAGTGGAAACACCCTGCATTGTCTGTGCACCGGCAACGGACGTGGAGAATGGAAGTGCGAAAGACACGCCGCTTCCCACTCCAACCCTGGCATCGGTGCGTGTGGGGCGTCCTCAAACGGCAGTAAAGTTTTATTGAACGGAATAGTCTTAGAGACTTGATTCTATTTGCCAGTTCTTCACAGTTTTGGTCAATAAAGGTTCACGTGATGACTCACCGTTTGATCTTCACGTTGAATTATTGCACGGTTCTGTTTTCTTTCATCCAGGTACTAGCGCTACAGTCGATCTTGTGCTCCGACCGATGACGGAGCAAGTTGACGTTCTGTCTGAACTGCTTGAGGAGGGCAACTGCAAAACCGACTCCGGTGTGGCGTATTCCAACGGGGTGAGCTGGATGAGGACTCAGGGCAGCAAGGAGATGCTGTGCACGTGTATCGGTGGAGGAATCAGTTGCGAGGAGCACGGTAACGTTTGCTCGGACGGGAAATGCTGTACATCCTACTGCAGTGGTTCCTTCACTTTTAATCATGTTGTTTTTTGTATCGTCTACGCAGACGGACAGTCGCAGGTTTATGGCGGCAACTCTGGCGGGCAGCCGTGCGTCTTCCCCTTCGTGTTCAGCGGAAGCACACACTACTCCTGCATCTCGGAGGGTCGAACCGATGGCCAGCTGTGGTGCAGCACCACCTCCAATTATGACAATGATGCCACGTACTCATTCTGCACTCAGAAAAACCGTACGGGAATCCTCAAGTTAGCTGTTGCACTTTCTGATGATAACAAGATTGGGTTTTTCTAATCGCGCCGTTTATCGACCTTCCAGTGCTCGTGACGACTCGAGGAGGAAACTCCAACGGAGCACTCTGCAAGTTCCCCTTCATCTACAACGGGCGGAACTACACCGACTGCACATCTGACGGCCGGCGGGACGGCATGAAGTGGTGCGGCACCACGACCAACTATGACAGAGAACAAAGATTTGGATTCTGTCCCATGAAAGGTCAGAGTAAACATTATGAATTCTCCTGTGGAGTCACAAGGTGTGTAACGATATACCGTATTGGGCCACGGTATACCGCAATGCAGAAAAGATGATTTTCCTATGACATGCGTCAACATATACAACGTTTTCTGTTTTCAATTTTGTGCTTTTACTGCTTTAATATGCTCTTTCTTAGAATTGAGCTTTTGTTATGAAATTAAAACCAGAGGGTTCGATTGATTCTTTAACGTTGTCGATTGAATAACAAGTTTTATTGACATTTTTATTCAAATTTGAATTTCATTTCACGTCCAGATACCGTGATACTGTCGTAGTGTGAACGCAGTCTTGTGTATTGTATCGAACCGCGATACATTATCATCCCATTTCTTTTTTACACCAAATTTTTCATGAACTTTATGTACCAAAAGGAATATAAGTGTGATCAATTTACTGGAGTTTTATAGACGCTTCTAATGGCTTCTTGTTTAATGGCTTGCTTATGCCATCAGCGATCTGTGAAGGAGTTCTCCAGCCGTATTGAAAAGCTTTTAAGGACGGTGGAGTTTTTAAGAGCATGTCGTGAGCGAGTGTTGATTCGTGGCCTGGATCAGTCAGGGTTCAGAGTCGGGCTCGGTTTCACACTGACCTTTGCGTTGAGATCTAAATCGCTCGATGCAGTTAGCATGCTGCTGTATGAACTGATTTTGTCTTTGTTTTATAATGCAGCTCATGAGGAAGTGTGCTCTGCCAATGACGTCATGTACCGCGTTGGAGACGAATGGGACAAGCAGCACGACACACTCGGTCACATGATGCGCTGCAAGTGTCAGGGGAACGGCCGCGGGGAATGGAACTGCATTTCACACACACAGCTCCGAGGTTTGATTAAACTAGTTTACAACATTGAGACTTATTGGTCTGCGATGTACAGAAGGTCAAGTCAGGCAGTTTGTTATATGAAAGTTTTTGCTTTATTGCGAAACAGCTGCGCGGAAAATGCATCGTGGAACAAACAGAGAATAAACGAAGAGTTTGGTTCCGAAATGACTTTGATCTTTTTAAGTTTATAAGTTTTTACCTTTTTTCAAAATTCATGTTTTTTATTGTTCATTTCAATTAGAATCAATCAAACTGCAGTTGGTTTGTTTTGATTTAAGCCATGATAACAATTATAAATAATAATAATAATAATAAGGTAAAGTAATACACTTTCACTATAATAAAAGCATGGTTTATCAAAAAGAATTGTGTTGCTTGTTGTAGACCAGTGTGTGGTGAATGGCCAGACGTACGAGGTGAACGAGACTTTTGAGAAGCGACACGATCAGGGCTACATGATGAACTGTACGTGCTTCGGTCAGGGCCGCGGACGCTGGAAGTGTGATGCCATCGGTAAGTCTGTCTGCTTTCTCCTGTTCCATGACTTTCCTTTAAAAGTTCAAAGTGTCCGCCTTGTATTTTCTGCACGAACTGTCCACATTTCCTTGGATTCAAAACGAACAGGCGAAATTGACATTGAACATTGGCCTTTGCAAACATATCAGAATTGGAATGAAAGACTGTTTACTGAAGAAGTTTCTTTTTTAGATCAGTGCCAGGAACCCGAGACCAAGGCGTTTCACCAGATAGGTGAGACGTGGAACAAGGTGATCCAGGGCGTCCCTCATAGGTGTTCGTGTTATGGTAATGGCATAGGCGAGCTGGCCTGTGAACCCCTGCAGTCTACAGGTAAGAGATCTCACAACCCGTTTAGCATTTCTAAACGTCCAAGCAAACAACGCGGAAAATAAGATCCAGGGTTGCCAGGTCTGTGGTTTTTGTTGTTGTGGTACTATGTTTCGTGGGATAAAAGTGGCTAGATTTTGTTCATCAGCTTTTATTCCCGATGTGAGGAAAGTTAGGATTTTAGGTATGAGAGTGGCATGTTTTGAGTTTAGGTTTTTTGGCTGGGTTCATTGGACAGATCTGGCAACCCTGTTGGATCCCTCTAACTCTTTAAAGGACGAAAAAAACGTGTCCCTCATACATTATAGCTTTCT
This sequence comes from Triplophysa rosa, assembly GCF_024868665.1. Taxonomy (NCBI): domain Eukaryota; kingdom Metazoa; phylum Chordata; class Actinopteri; order Cypriniformes; family Nemacheilidae; genus Triplophysa; species Triplophysa rosa. Next base: position 615,470 of record NC_079893.1, read on the forward strand.
AGGCATCACGCAAGGACCTGACAGAAGCAGAAGTCGTCATTTACAGAGAATCTGGCTTTCAAACGGCACGGTGTTTGATCTTTTTGTGTTCTTGTGACCGCTTGGTCCGACGCTTTTAGTTTTGTCTCTGGCAGTAAAAGAGGGTTTTATAGCTTTTAATAGAGTCCTCTGATGTTTACCTGAGAACTGCACCAAATGGCCTGTGGGCGTAGCCGGCGGTAATATCAGAGACTTTGACATTTGTTGCCTTTTGAAAGAAAAGTGTGAACAATGTTTTTAGGACCTTCTTAGAACGTAGTGTGGCCATCTGTATATGATTTGATCTTTAGCACAGTTTTAACAGACGGTCACCGATGTGAAGTTTTCTTGGAGGTTTCTGGAGGATGCGGTATAAATGGACACATTTTGGCAGATTTACGGTCTGCCAAGGAAAGCAAAGAGAAGAGAATTGATTGAAATGACCTCACTGCTTTGAATTGCATGCAGCTGTTAAAGCGATCTTTGTAAACCCGTCGGGATAATAAAGGATAAAGTGGGTGAAGAATGTTATGGCCTAGTGTGATTTTTAACACCGCGCCTATGCAGTCGTCCCCCGGACCCTTCAACACCTCTCGCCTGACAGAATCCACTGAAACCTTTTTTTGCTTCTGGCTTTGACTGTCCTCTCCAAACACAAATCAGTCCAGATGCTTTCTTTCCTATAAACCAGACGTCTTTGTTTTTCTTCTCTTCACAATCAATTGTTTGTTTATAAAAGTCACCTTATCTCGCATTCAATATGAAAAACAGCTGTAAATGATGACCTTTACACTATAACAGTAGCTAACCGGACACTGACCTTTACTTCCAAAAGCTCCTGTTCGCGTCATCATCACAGAAGCTGGAAATCAACCCAACTCTCATCCCATCCAGTGGAACGCCCCGCCTTCTGCCCACATCACCCAATATATTCTCAAGTGGAGAGTTGTAAGTCATGTTACGCACTTTTGCATTGCATTATGGAAAAAGCACAGCTTGATGTTTATAATGACATTTTTCAGATTTCTATACATTAATTTCTCTTGGTCTTGATTCTTTGTGCACAGTTTTTGGGAAAGAACAGGTTGAGATTTCAACACTCACAAACAAGCCGAAAACTTTGAACTTCAAAGCACACATTCACTCATCATTCACTTGAGTGGAGCCAAATTGTTCGTGCAGCTTTTTTATTAACTAGAACAAAAAAAGCTTTACAGTTATTTTTGCCTGAGTGTACAGTACACGCTTCCATTTATAAAGTACTGCATGTTCATCTCCCTAATGGTATTTGGACAAGACGTATTTATTCAGATCTGAGTACATTTTATATATACATACTGGATATATACATATAAGATCGCTTCAATAAAATGTTTCTCAAGGCTTTAATAAACTTGATCTGAAGGCATATGTCTAAATGTTTTATAGACAACAATATAATTGTATTTCTGATTTATTAACTACTATGTAATATATTATATTTTTTGTTTTTAAATCATATATTTATTTAGTTAGAATATACTACAATTTTGAAACATTATATGCGAACTTGCATTACGACCTGTTTTTAGCAAATATTTTCCTTTCGCAGAAAAATTCACGCTCGCCCTGGAAAGAAGCGAACATTCCCGGTCACATAAACTCGCACACCATTTCAGGATTGAAACCAGGTTTGACCTATGAGGGTCAACTGATCAGCATTCTGCGCTACGGACCCCGAGAGGTCACTCGCTTTGACTTCACAACTACATACGGCTCTCGTGAGTGAATTCTTCCTTTTTTATGTATTACTTTCATTTTGAAAGTCACTTTGTAAAAGAGCATCGGCGTTAATGCATTAGTGACCACGATCACACTTGACTTTCTTTGCTGCAGTGGCTAAAGCGGAGGGCGAGACCACCCAGCCTCTGCCCGTAGTGGACACCTCAGAGTCGGTTACCGAGATCACATCCAGCAGCTTCGTGATCTCATGGGTGTCTGCGTCCGACACCGTGTCTGGATTCCGAGTGGAATATGAGCTCTCGGAGGACGGAGACCAGCCACAAATCATCAGTGAGTATCACCAGACGGGCTCGTGTTGAAGAACGACCGGAGAGAAACCATCAATATTTTGTTTTGGTGTTTAAATACAGACCTCCCAAGAACAGCTACATCAGTGAACCTTCAAGATCTTCTGCCTGGCCGTAGATACAGCGTGCAAGTGTTTGAAGTCAATCCAGAAGGAAACTCAAATCTCATCTTGACCACCGCTCAGACCACCGGTGAGCTGACCGTCGCCGTTCTGTTAACAGATCACTTTTCTGATGTTTTTCTATGATGGCCGAACCTCGATCCTTGTCTGTCTCGTTACAGCACCCGACAGGCCAACCAATCACCACGTCACAGATGTCCGGGAGAGGTCCATCGTGATCAGATGGTCCAAACCCAGCGCACCAATCACAGGTTAGCGTCGGTGAAACTTTCAACTACACTCAAAACTGTCTTCTAGTGGTATAGTAAAGAAACGCACGTGTTTAGGTTACCGTGTGGTTTACACTCCGTCGGTGGAGGGAAGCAGTACCGAGCTCATCTTGCCCCAGACTCAGACGTCTGTGACGTTGGGTGACCTTCGACCCGGCCTGTGGTATAACGTCAGTATTTACTCAGTGAAGGACAACATGGAGAGCGAACCTTTGGACCTTCAGGTCAGCACTTCTGGAAAATCACAACCTGGTAAGATGTCACATTTCAAGCATTAACATCTGCATCGTGATGCATCATAAAAACAGCCCTAGTCATCACTATATATCAACATTTTCCACAACTCGGTTATTGTGATCGGAAGATTTCCGCTAGCGGTTTTATCGCGTTATCTGTCGCTTTGTAAAAAATGAACTCATCTCGAATTTGGTTTCTTTTGTGTTTTGTCTGTTATTTAGTCAATGAATCCCACTGAAAACACAAGTGTAGGGACACAAGTGTAGGGAGGCAGAGAGTGTTTATAACAAAATTTTAAACGGCTGCTGAATATTTCACAATATGTGTTGAAAATCACGGTTTCTGTGATTTCTGTATCCCGGTTATTGTCACACTTCTAATGTGGACGCTAATATAGTTATCGCTAAAGTTACTGTTCTTGGTGTGCATGGGCCTTAACTGCAGCACCAACAACACACATTTATTTGGGTTGCTCCATGTTTGTTTGAAAATGTTTTCAACTTGCTCACGTTTTTTTAAGAGGCTGTTGACTCATTTTTCTCCAAATGGAGCTTTTTGGCCATGGTACCTCAGTTTGTCTCTCACGTGTACAGATGTCTGCCAGTTCTCTGTCTCTTCAGGGTATGAAGTGACACTAGCAGATGCTGGAGTTGGGAGTTTTAGTGTTTGCTCCGAGCCACAATGACCTTATAAGGATGGACTGGGAAGATTTGAGTGTGTTTTTTGTGCTCTCCCCAAATGGTGCCAGTTACCGTCTCTTTAGCAAACACGCACTTTCTTATGAGATCTTTTTTCTGTCTTTAAGTTAATAAAGCTCTTTATGTTTTCGGAACGCTCCCAAAAGCGTTTAGTGAGTATATACAGAGATTCTTAATGATACAATTATTTATGTTTCTGTTGCTCATACTGTGGAGGAATGTGAGCAAATACCTCATCCCAAATATGAACCTGTGCTGCTTGAAGTGAAGAGAATCATACCTCTAACTGTACACCCTGACAAAAAAAGAAGTGTGCTATTAGTAGCCTATTCTTTTTAAAACTAAGTATACTTTCAGTCTACATTTTATGTACTTTTTTAGAAATATTCGTAAAATCAGACTTAAAGGCCCAGTTTGTCAAATCTGCCGCTAGAGGGCACACATTCAAAACAACAACGGCGTAGCTTGATGACGCTGCAGTGATGGGAATTATGATTCATTTGAGTGATTCGTGCTTTTTCAGTTCGTTCACCAAAATGATTCATTCAGATTCGTTCACTGATTCGTTCAGTGACCATTTCTATAGATGGCGAAAAAGAGTTGTGTTATGTCAACGAACGTATTAATAGACGTATAAACTGAGTACAGGCTTTATTAAAATGTGTGTCTCTGATCTACTCTTTAAATAAATAAAATAAGTCTAATAAGTGCTTCAGATGACCAACGCACAAGGTTTTTCTGCATAATTAAAAAGTTAATTGTTTGGTCATTTACTCATTCATAAATCTGGGATTATGTTAAACGTGAAGTTTATGTATTTTAAATAAACAAGCGTGCAAAGTAGCCTACCTGTAACTGCGCTTTGCATCCGCTTTCTGCTGACTGCTGAACGAGACTCACATGCTAAATGACCGACCTACCCTGTACACTCTCCTTCATTTCCTTCATGAACGACATGCACCAGTTCGTTCAATTCGTTCATGAACGAGATCAGACTCGGACTCAACAGCGACTCGGTCAGTGTGGGCGTATTCGTTCAGTGGAAGATCTAACCAATGACACGTCCCTTCACAGCCGGAACTGGAATGCTATTTGCTGACGTGACGCGAATGAGAGCTAACCAATACTTTTTGTTTGACAGTTTTTAGAGAAGTGCATGACATGAATTAAACGCAATGAAGTCGTTTTTATTTGAAAGAAGAATAAATGATACAAAATGCACCCAAAACACCTGTGCTTGCAGTACAATAACTGAGTAAACAGGGCTTGACATTTCCCATGCAGTAAAAATGACAATGTTAATTTGTCTTTGTTACATTTAACCATCAGCTTGCGTTATTTTATTATTTTCTTAAGGATCTTTACATTGTGTCCGTTTCTGTACTTGTTGAACAAGAGACCATATCTTTCGTTCACGAGTGAGAAGTAACAGCTCGTTCATGTCGTTCACGAACAAGAATCAGCGGGTCCTTTGACTCCTTTCGTTCGTGTACGAACAAGATCTCTCTCGTTCAGACTCAAACACAGGCTCGTTCGTTCAGTGAAGGGCGTATTCGTTCAGCACATTCAACCAATCATATGCTCTATCAAAGCTCACACTCGAACGCCATTGGCTCGTGCTTTAGACACCCTTTTAAGCCAAGACGCTCTGTGCTCGAGGGAGAGATTTCAGTGAACGAGAACGATTCATTCACTTGAAAGATTCGTTCAAAAAGAACGATTCGTTCACGAACGTAACATCGTGGATAATGGGAACTGTCGTCTTCAACTCCACCGCTAATAATCATTCAGACGTGAATGAAAAATCATGTTTATGGATGATGTAAAGTAATAAAGTTTTATGAATGTTGTGTTTGATGAAGTAATTTTATTATAATGAATTAGTACAAGTAGTACTGAAATAGTACACTTACAAGTATACTACAAGTACATAGAGACCAGCATACTTTCTAATTCAAATGTACTTAAAAATACACTTGAACTTTAGTATACTTAATAACTTCATGTTAGTTAAATCTATATTTTCTATCGTTATGAAAAGAAAAAGCAGTGTTTTTCTTTCCATTTTGCTCACAGAGGAGGTCCAAGCCCCCACTGACCTGCAGTTCTCTGAAGTTACCGATTCCAAGATCACCATCACATGGACCGGTCCTCCCACTGAGGGCTCGGGATACCGCGTGACCTTCGCCCCCGTGAGCACCGACGGTCGCGTCCAGAGACCTCTTCACCTTCCCATCACGCAAAACGCTTACGCAGAGCTCACTCACCTCCAGCCCGGAACCCTCTACCGCTTCCACATCTACGCCATCAGCGGAAGCGTGGAGAGTGAACCTCTGATTGGAGAGAAATCGACCAGTGAGTAACTAGCTTCACAGTAACTAGTTGTATAAAACCAGTGCGGTCAATAAACGCTGCTCTCTTTCCTCAGAACCCGATGCTCCTAGCGACCTGCGCTTTACGGACATCACTGACGACAGTGTTTTGGTCATCTGGTCTGTCCCCAGATCACAGATCACTGGCTATCGTCTTTACATCAGCACGGGAAGCTCTAGCCCCAAACAGCTGAAGATCCCAGGTCACGAGTCTCAGTACACCATCACCAGCCTTCATCCCGACACCGAGTACATGATCACCCTGTACTCAGAGCAAGGGAACACACTCAGCGAGGGACTGACTGATGTCTTCAGAACATGTACGTTCACTTTCGCTTCATGGTTTGAGGCTCACGAATGCGTTCATTACTACTCCACCCCAAGTCCAAGTTTACTTGAAATGTTTTCTCTAATGCTGCACGCCATTCTCAAATATATTCCTGACCTTCGTCTACACACAGTAGTTGTCTGTTGTGTGAGGTTTGGAAAATACGAAAATGTTTCCGTCTGGATTTCCAAGTTGGAATCAAGTGCTGTTTTATTCACTCCAAGTAGGAAATGGAAAATTCAGCCTTTCCAAATTGCATGAAACCTCTCCACTTCTCTCATTAGATCAAGACGTTGCTCTCGTGCGCCCCCTATGGGCAGGAGTGGGTAATGTCTCGTGTTTTTAATGCGCCTGCTTTCTTTTGTTTGCTTCCTCAGCTCAGTCGACAGGTAATGCTCCTCGATTCACAACTGAAGTCACAGACACGTCCCTCATAATCTCCTGGATGCCCGTACTACGATTCAGCTACAGGGTACAAACAGCGTTTCAATTGCAAACCTTGCAAAGACGTTCTTTCTTCCAGAAAAAGCTGACAGTATGTTGGCTTTGCTATGT